>NC_030429.2:8772585-8862585 GCF_001660625.3 Ictalurus punctatus
GATGATGTAGAAATGCTTTTGTTTGTGCTGAGTGAATGTGAGACTAACAGGAGGATTTTTACAATTCAGTCAATTAATTCTGTTAATATGAATTAATAACATTCAATAAACATTCATTAAAAAATAATGTATGTAGTTATGAGCGTGAGGAATGAAAGTTTGACGTAAATGATGTATGTTATAGTCAGTCCCTGTTATATCTACTTTTGTTATAGTCAGATTATTTAGCTGATTAGTTTTAGGAGCTTTTTAAAATAACCATCCATCCGTCCATTCATGTTTCTTAGACACACATTAATACCATGCCTAGTCTAAAGAGAATTCTAATTACTGAGTTCCTACTGACATGATTTGAAAGCTATCAATTTTGGTCTTAAAAGACAAAATGAACCCACACAGAAAACTCCTGAGACATCCTGTGAGGCTAGGTTTATTGATTAGTGGCAAACTGCTTCAATTTAGGACACTTTTGACCTGGACCCAAAGTAATTTTGCTTCACACAACCTCACTGAACTCAACTCAAGTTGAACACTAACTGAAAAGTATAGCTTGTCCAAAAATAAATGTCCAAAATTTTCCACTTGGCTCAAAAGTAGTCAATTGGTCAAGATATATTTCATGGCGGGAGTTTGCACTGACACTAGTGTTTATCCTCCAGTGTATCCTCCATTCCAGATCTAAAGAAGCAAACATGGACACAAAGCTGATCAATTGCATTCGGAGTGAGAAAAAATTGTGGACATTTCATTTTTTCACCAGACTATTCTATCCGTCCATCCACTTTCTGTGCCGCGTATCCTACACAGGCTCGTGGGGGAACATGGAGCCTATCCCAGTGAAGCTGAAGAGAGTAAACGACTTTCATTATATGTGTAAAGAACACACAGTGTCCTCAATCACACCGAGCCTCTGTGTTTACAGAGTATGATATCATACAGTATGTTTACATGGACAACAATAATCTGATATTAACCCATTAAAACGATACTCAGATTAAGAAACTAGCATGTAAACAGCGATTTTTGATGACCTTAATCCGACTAAAGTCATACTCGAAGTAAACACAAACTGAATTAAGACATATGGAGTACTCCTGTTTTAGTCACATTATCGACGTGCATTACAGACATCCACACACCTTAATCACATTAACATCGTGTGGGAGTTTTCACCGCATTTTGCGACAGGACACGTACACACACGGCAGCGCTCAACCGTTTAACGGTAAACAAGAGAGCACGGCTGCGTCCCAAACCACGTACTTACCTGCTACAGTATATAGTAGGCGAAATACATGTATATCAGCTACTATATAGTAGGTAGGTACGCGGTTTGGGACGCAGCCCACGGCTTCAAGCAGTCGTCTATCTGCACGTACAGCATGACAAATAATTACCTGCACTTGAAGCTTTCGTAAAATTAAAAATGAAACACCCAGAACTGTATATGGTACCATAACGAAGACCAACTGTATGTCGATACGTGAAATTCTGTAGGGAACGTCGGACGGCGTGGCGCGGGGACGTAATGACGTGTGCTGTTAATCGATCTATGTTCTATAACACGTAAAACAGGAACATGGAAGGAATATCCTAAAAACTACTTATGTAAACACCTTAATCACAATATTGTCTAACTCGGAATAAGGTCAAAAATTAGATTACTGCTGTCCATGTAAACGTAGTCACTGACTCAGTGAGGATAAACGTGTGTGTGTGTGTTTGTGTGTGTGTTTGTGTATGAGTGACAGTACACATACATGCCTGATGTATGTAATTGAGAGTGTATCAGAGAGCAGAAGGGCAGAGGGACAACCGCGGCACTTTTAATATTTAATGTGCAGCGAGATCACTCAGCCCAGAGGGAGGGCAAAATCGTTTTTCTCTGTCAAACACCTGCACTACAGATGAGCAAAAGATAGAGAAAGAGAGAAAGAAGAAGAGGTGGAGAAAGTAACTTCTCATGAGAGAGCTTCAGTGTCTCATCCATCCTGCCACAGTTAACTGCTCTGACATGAAAACATGTACGCTGAGGAAAAACAGAAAGAGCAGCAGGGTTGTCACAGAAATATTATAAAGACTGAAAGGCTGAGAGATGAGGCTGATGAATGAGTGAGGGACACAAGGAGACAGAAAAGATGAAGATAAAACAGTTGCGCTCTTTGGCTTCCTCACATGCACACACACACACACACGCACACACACACACAGCATGCATACTTTTACACACAATCACATAGTTCACCTACATCCCATTATCAGCTTTACAGCGATTTCTCTCAAACCGAGTTGAATTAAAGTTGAGCATACAAAAACAAAGCAGAGCAATTACATTTTCTCATAATAACACCTGTAATTACTAACATACACACACCCCATCATACACAGCACATCTTTTCCTCTGCTCTTTTCCTTTCATCTTTTTTTTCCCCCACCCTCTGTTCCCTGCTTTGTTGCTCCACACATCGACTACACACACCTAATTGCAGCCGTTCGGTTTAACGGCTTTTCCCCCAGAGGTGCCGATTTTCACAGAAATCCCTCAGCAGATCGACGCCAGATTGACCATTTTCCAGTAAGAGGCTCGGGTCGGGCTTCGAGAGGTAACAGATTTGTAATAATCGTTCCTGAGATGTAGAGCCACGTTCACACTGCATGCAAAAATGGATTGTGTTCTTATGACCACCCGTCCATCACCGTGGCCTGTCAGACTATAAAGACAACTGCAACAACTAATCGATAAAATCGAAATAATTGATTATGGAAAGCATTGTCAATGAATCTCATTATTGATTAGTTGGTCTGCGCGCGGCACGGGGGAGATTTACTCATTGCGTTACTTCTGTTCCGAAAATACGCTTCAGAGAGTAAACACTAAAGTTGCGTCCCAAATGACGTCCTGTACACTTACACTATGCACTGCGTATTGTACCATCTAGTGTATGAATTTTAGAACGGTAATATCGTTTCAAATAGAACACTAGCGTTTTTTTGTTTTTTTTACTAACCGGAAGTATAAGCCGCTTCCTAGTCGATGGCGCATGACGTCATACGCACGCTAGCTTTAGCAGATACCCAGAGTCACCGATAATGACTTTCTTCAGTTTACTGTTTTGTCAACATTATCCATTATTAAAAAAAAAGTAATGCATAAATACTTATATATAATATAAACATATATTTCACCCAAGTGTCTTGACACACCCTAATATCAACAGAATGGCCAGACTGGTTCGAGTTGACTGAAAGGCTATGGTAACTCAAATTTCTGCTCTTTACCATGGTGACCTCAGAATGCATAGCACATTGAACCTTGAGACAGATGGCCTCCAATAGCAGTAGGTGACACTGAATTCCACTCCTGTCGGCCAAGAATATGAATCTGAGGCTACAGTGGGCTCATACTCACCTTCACTGCACCGCTGAATATTGGAAAAACACCAAGTGTTGTTTTTTTTCCCTCCGATCTTCAATATTTTCTGAAAATGTGAACATGTGTATGCGAGTAGTCATTAATCAGTACTATTTTATACGCAACGCTTATGAATGCAGTCCTTTTTGAGAAGCAGATGTGGTTATATATGTACGAGTGCCTGTGAGTTTGCTACCATTACATGACGTCTTCGATGTTCGTCCAAATAAAGCAGCTGAAGTGTATTTGTGTGTGTTTAAAAGAGAGTTTACCAAAAGTTTTCTCCTGCAGTACACAATGACACAGTGCTCAAATTTCTGCACCATGCTGTGAGCAGCTTGGACTACAGTCTGGACCATCACAGCGAGCTCCAGTGCCCACACAGTGTCCCTGCTGTTCTTTTATCAGTGTGGGTGGAAAATGGCTGTCATTAGCCTGAAAAGCTCAACAATGTCATGCCATTGGCGTCCAATCGATGATGCAGAGGGAGACGCAGTAGCTCCAAACAAGCCAGGCAATCACGGCTAACGTTCAGCACGGAGGAATCAATAACAGTTATCTCCAGCAGCAGTGATGCTCAGAGTGAACACGGTCATTCCAGCGAGATCAGGATCTACACAGCGTCAGAGAATAAAGGCCAATCAGTGGGTGATTATTACAGCTGGAGGCTAATGTTCGCTATTGATTTAATCACCAGGTGCACGCTGGTGATGGTTAATACTACAGTCTGGTTTGGTACAGATTTGTGGACTGAAGGAATGACTTTATAACTGATGTAATGTAAGTGATAACAGGAATTTGTTTCACAGAGGTTCCACAAACATTAAAAATAACTATAAATGCTTAATAAGCATGACGTGTTGGCCATTAATAAACACGTCGGTCATTAATTGTAATCATTGGCAAATCGGCACTATGGTATTAGAAGAATAAAACACTTCGGGACGTGCTATTATTGGAAAATAGTCAACTCTGACGTGGTAACCTTACTTATTCACCAATTACTCACTTAAACACGCATACACAATCGAAACAATCACATGACCTGTCGCAAAAGAGTTCAGCTTAAGAAACACAAACGACTTTTCATCTGCAACTACATTTGAATCATTTATCATACAGGGAAAAGAAATATTTCACATGCACGCCTTCATCCGCACACAGAGCCGTAATTAATCATTCAGAACAAGTGACTGTTTATCGTAAACAATTTCTGATACGGTGCTTTAATATCTGAGCCTTGAAATAACACCATATTGGATCAAGCAGAAAAAAAAAAAAGAAAAAAACAAACAGCCAGGCCAGCGCGTGGCACAAAATGACAACCATATCTCATGTTAAAGCCCACTGCGCACACAAGCACTCATGGTATGGAAAACCAGACATTAAACTCGAGGACAAAAGCAGCACTGGATATCAAATGGACTCAATAATCGCACCAGTTAATACAGGAAACTTTAAAGACCTTAAAGTTCATCAAACTCCATCAAATAATCAGACTATACACTCAGATACTCTATACATAATGCATGAGTAACGCTGACACACTGTTCACTACTGAGCAGTCAGACGATGTGTTTCACTCACTAATGTGGTTAATTTGGTCAAATCAAGTCATTAATAATAACACACAGGTCACAGACAGAAATGATGAAACTTTGCTCTTCACCTTCTGTCCATTTCACTCTCTCTCTCTCTCTCTCTCTCTCTCTCTCTCTCTCTCTCTCTCTCTCTCTCCTGAGAAACAGCACAGCTGCTTACTGAATTATTAAAGCTGTTACAAACCATCAAACTCACACATTCACATTCACACACACACACACACACACACACACACACACAAATACACACCGCTATCCATTTCTGTGGCCTGAGGGAGCAGGGGAATAATGACCAATTCTCCTGGACATGGTTATAGATGCTATAAACACAAGGGCAGGGGGAGTAGGGTGATGGTGAGAGAAGGAGGAAGGTAGTAAGCAGCTGGGATAAAGCAGGGATTGAGGAAGAAGGGCAAAAAAAGGACACAGATTGTCCTATCTCTCTGTTTGCTCAGCTCAGAAAAGCTCTAATGGGTCAAATGTTCAATTATTTACGGCACATTTGAACAATTAGTACTAATGGAATCTGATGAAGGATTCCTGACTCTGCACTTGTAATAAACTATGTGCACGTGACAAGCAATAACACATTTAGATAAATTGTGTGTTTCTCCCTGTATATAGGTTCATTTCTTTTCAAATCATTTATGTACAGTAAAAAACAATCTGATATTTTACCATAAACATTCCCAATATTCTCATGTTATAATGTATTTTAGGAGGAATCAATTTATATATTAAACAAATTATAATTATAGTAAATACATCAATCTTTTTTAGTACTATTTTTCTATTAAGGTATAATGTCTTTGCTTTTACTCAGAAAATTCATTAAAGCAAGGAGGTATCTCATTAAACTCACAGGGTAAAACAAGTACACACACACGCACAGGCGCATACACACACACACACACACACACACACACACACACACACACACACACACACTTGTAATGAGAGGCTTTAGATAAAAGGAAAAAAAACACCCCACCATTTCTATCTGAAGGGGTTCACAACATTTAATGTTCCATTACCATAACAAATCTCCCATGATGCTTCACAGAGCAGAAATGTCAACTTATTATCAGAGTCTTTCCAGACACTCGAGTGCCCCTATAGAGTAAACCCTCTGTCCACACACACACACACACACACACACACACACACACACACAGAGTACACAGCAATCCCAAAACTCGGACTTGAAACAGTCTAAAACATCTAAAGCATCCCAAATATACTCAGAAAAATCTCTCTGACTTGCATATTAATTGTTATTATTAACCTGTGATCAAGATTTATTTGGCTGTTCTTTTTTTGTCATTTATTTTGTGATTCAGAGTTGATTCTAAACTGTCATCACCTATTTTCACTTTGGTTTCCAACCTTACCCACAATGCCGTTCAAGGTTCAAGCCCCAGCACTACCAAACTGCCACTGTTGGGCCCTTGAACAAGGGCCTTGAGCAAGGCCATTAACCCTCTCTGCTCCAGGGGTGCCGTATCATGGCTGACCCTGTGCTCTGACATGCTGGGGTATGCGAAGAAAAGAATTTCACTGTGCTGTAATGTATATGTGATCAATAAAGACTCATTATCATTAACTGCTAATAGTGGCACTGGTGGGATTTAGTCCTCACTTCATCTCCATCTATGCAGCGTACTCCATCTCTCTCATCACCTCATCTGTACACTCTGCTCAAACACACCTGGTTTCTTTTTTTTTTTTTTTTTTACACTGCATACCTTTCAGTGCCAGGCTTCATTCTTCCATTTAGGGATTTGCCTGTGTGAAAGATTAACTAAATGAACCAGGTATAGTTTTAAAAGTCTGCTACAGTGAGGGTAATGACTTACCCCTCTGTGGTATCTTGGCTTTACTGAAATACCTCAGGTCGAGAGTACTTTAAAGTTCCTGATGGTTTTAAACAACCTTCCCCAAAATCGACTATCAAACAGGTTCTTTTCTACAGTACTGAATATTCAGGTTAAAAATTCACAAGAAAATGACCAAAATTCTCTGGTACGAATATCGAGGCGACTGTCCCTTTTATTTAAAGCTAACATCGTTTTAGTAAACTACAGTACTTTGATTATTTTTAAGATAATCACATTTTTAATGAAATTAACATAGTTCACAAATCTGCAGTAGTTTTCTGGTGCATTTTCCTCCTTCGAGCAATTGCACTTAAGTACAGGACAAAACAACCACTCCCAAGACAAGGTGGGCTCTGTCCGAGTTTAATGAGAAAGAGATTTGACTCTGAATCGACTGCAGGAAGTTAATCAAATACGTCATGTATCTTCTGTGGGGAAAAAAATGTTTCTTTTTCTAGATGTGAGCTGCTAAACTGGGCCACAATGTGCAAAAATAAACCAAAAAACAGAGCGGTAGACCTTCTGAAATGCCATGGGTTCTGTAGATTAGGACAGCATAACAAAAAGACAACGTTAGCGCCAACATGTCTTCTCCATGCTAGATGATTTGTTGTGATTTCTCCTAGTATCAATTCCGCTACAATTGCAAACAGACTAATAGGAGAGGAAACGCCCTGAGATTTAAAGTTTTTGAGAACATAGGTCTTGGAAGACTAACATGCATGGAGATTTCATAGTTTTCAGAAGATTAGCCTAGCATTGTTTTCAAGTTAGGGTAACACTGTTGTAGTTTACAGGATATTTGCAAAGCTTTTAGTAAATTAGCATAATTTTTTTCTGGAGACTAGCATAGTTTACAGGATATTTGTGTGGTATTTAGTAGATTAGCATAGTTTATAGTAGGCTATCATAATTTTAGGGAGACTACCATAGTTTTCAAGATGAGTTTTCAGGATATTAGCATAGCTTGTATTAAACTAGCATAGTTTAGAGCATATTTACTGCACCCTAGATAGATTTTAGTACACTAGCAAAGTTTTCATTTACAGGATATTCGCATGATATTTAATAGACTAGCATAGTTTATTGTAGGCTAGCATAGTTTTCAAGGTACACTATCATAGTTTACAGGATATTTGCCAAGCTTTTAGTAGACTAGCAGAGTTTAGGTGATACAAAGCTTTTAGTGGACTAGTTTTGGGATACTAGTATAGTTTTTGGGTGACTGCCATAATTGTCAAGGTAGACTAGCAAAGCCTCCAGGACATTTGCATAGCTTTTAGTAAATTAGCATAGTTTAGTGCATATTTACATAGATTTTAGTAGACTAGCATAGTTTTTGGAGACTAGCATAGTTAACAGGATATTTGCATGATATTTAATAGACTAGCATAGTTTATTGTAGGTGAGCATAGTTTTCAAGGTACACTATCATAGTTTACAGGATATTTGCCAAGCTTTAAGTAGACTAGCATAGTTTTTGGAGATTAGTATAGTTTTTCGGAGACAAGCATGGTTATGAAAGGTGGCCCACCATAGTTTACAGGATACCTGTAGAGCTCTTAGTAGATTCGCAGAGTTTAGATTATATTTATAAAGCTTTGAGTGGACTAGCATAGATTATAGGGATAATATAACGTAATTTCAAGGTAGACTAGCATAGTTTATAGGATATTTATATACAGTAGCTTTTAGTAAATTAGCATAGTTCCACTAAGGTATCCATAGTTGGCTAATTTTCACAGGACTATTATGGTTTTCAAAAGACAGTCACAGTTTTTAGCAAGCTATCATACTGATCTTGTATGTTGTACGTTTTAGTGTATAATAAAAAAGACTGAAGGAGTCTGCCAGTTTTTGTAAGGCTATTATAATTCCACAATATATCACTGCAGCTCCATTACAAAGCTTTATCAGATGAAAGCTGAGGCTACTGTTGAATTTCTGTCATCCTACAATAAAGGTGAAATTACTGTCAGAGCAGCAAAGGCACAGGCATGTATACACAATTTTATTCAAGCACAGTGGTGAGTGTGAGTACATGGGCATGCCAACAGGGAGACAGTGGTATACACACACGACTATTATTATACGGTTTGCTTTGTTAAAAAAAAGTACAATTATTCCAGTCTCCTACTGAAACCTGCTGCAGAAGTGCCTGTTATTGACAGCCCATAATGATCACGCTGGAGGAGCTGTCAATCATCCAGCACGCAACCACTCCCACTGAGCATCAAACCAAGCAGAGAAGTCAGAGTGTGTGTGTTAGAAAAGAGAGAGAGGAAGAGAGAGATTGTGATTCTAATGAATTCTGAATTGTAGGCATCTGCATTATACATTCACAATTATATTATATACAATACACAAATGTGTATGTAGTAAAATAAATAAATGTGCCATCCTCCACACATTCACAAACACATAGCCATGGCACAGGAAGAGACAGAACAAAGGAGTGAACACAAAAGGACAACTGAAAGAGCGTAAAGCTGTAATCAAGTGCGAGAGAGGATGTGGGATAGGAGAACATATTCAGCACTCTTTATCACCTGAGAATATTCATAACTCACTGTCAGGTAATAAAGAGCTTCCTAACAATGACGATGAGTGTACAGAGCATCATAATACTAATTAGCTGAGTTTAACCCCACACTAATTAGCGCATGTAAAAACTATGTAAAGAACCGATGGAAGCTTTTCCCAGACAGAGCTGAGAATAGCGAGAACGAGTGTGTACATGTTAGATAACACCTTCAGCTAAAACATCTGATAACACCGGTCACATTTCACAACGAACGTGAGAACTGACATATCTCAGCTGTCACACATCTGCACACGTAGTACACACTGTTCGTTTTCATCACTTATTATCACCTCGGTGTAGAACACAATGCTGGGATTAGTTGAGAGTTATTAATCTGCCAAACTCACAATCGTTAAATAAAAATAAAAAACGCTTCACATGCCTTTACCCAGCTTCAGAACTGGCAACACTGGCAACAAGAAAATCCAAGCAGGCAGAATTTTACCAGACAAACACTAGAGTATGTCAGTGGATGGGACGTTTGCATGCTAACAGCATCGATTTTAAAAAGTACTGCAACAGAAAGAAAAGAGTCTGATGTGACCTCTACTTAATAATTAGCATCTCCTCCATTTTATTTTACGTATGTAAGACACCACAGCCCTGCCTTCTTTGATTTATATTGGTTCCCAAGACCAAGGTTCGCAAATTCACGGGTCATGATGCACCGAGATAAAGTTGGCAGTCCTTTCCCCTTCAGTGAATAGGCTTTTCCATCAGGTGAATTTAATCTGCTGCTTTATCTGTGAAAGCAGTGCATAATTTTCAGGTGTTTGTTGTATTGTGTGTGGTAAAAATGTTTAAATGCTATGAACTAGAGATGCACCGAGGTATCGGCCAATACCGATTATT
This sequence comes from Ictalurus punctatus, assembly GCF_001660625.3. NCBI lineage: Eukaryota > Metazoa > Chordata > Actinopteri > Siluriformes > Ictaluridae > Ictalurus > Ictalurus punctatus. The sequence goes on from NC_030429.2 coordinate 8,782,912, forward strand.
GGCCGATATATCAGTGCATCTCTAGTTCATAGCATTTAAACATTTTTTAATTTTCATAAAGGCGATTTTCACGCCGTTGGCCGATAGTCTAGAAACATGTGATGATCAGGGCCGATAATATCCTGTCAATCAAAAGAGGGGGGGAAAACACATTGATTTCTTGCTGTATGTAAAGATGTCTCTTGTGTGGAATGATGATAAAACTGCAGTTTGTAATTTCTGTAATTTCTGCACTGATCAAATTTTACACCAGATGCTGCAGCAGTGAAGCGGGAGTTTCAGCATCGAGTCTAAATAATTTTTTTCTGTGCTGCTTGAGCTGAATTGAAGCTCTGGTACACTGCTGAAAGATTTAAATGAAGATGAACTGACAAAAAAGTATATATTGCACAGAAAAATATGTTTGTAGAGTAGTGTATTTCATATGCAGTTAATGTTAATATATAAAAAAGTGTATATTATATATTAGCAGTTTGATGTTAATGATGAAGTAGAAATGCTTTTGTTTGTGGCGAGTGAATGTGAGACTAACAGGAGGATTTTTAGAATTCAGTCAATTAATTCTGTTAATATGAATTAATAACATTCAATAAGTTAAGAACTCTTACTTTAATCTTCAGAATTGAGTTCATGTGTTAATGTTAATGTGAGTAATGTGTTTTGTGTTTATGAGACCAGTTACTGTAAAACAACTTGTTGAAATGGAGAGAATAAAGTTTTTATTTGCATTCCTTTCAGAATTGTGGAATTAATTATTATTCATTTAAAAGAAGGTATAAAAGGCAGAACTATCGGTATTGGCCAATATCACTCTGAATAATCGGTTATCGTATCAGAAATTTAGTATCAGTGCATCTCTACTATGAACTAAACTGTTGATGTTGTCACCTATACAACTTAATAAACTTCAGTAACCTTTAACAAGGTCACTGTGCTCCAGCTGAAATTTCAGAAAGATCTAGTTATCATCTTTACGTGTGACAAATGATCGTGAACAACACACAATAGCAATTAAAACTTTAAATTACAGGTATGTGTTGTAATTCAAACCTCGCTGAGCAATAGCCTGACTTATTCATTCTGATCGAGGGCATTTCATAATGATAGATCAGTAACTGCATCCTCTTAGCAAAGGATATTAAGCTGACTAATTACTCCCTTTACATATTCTGAATAGAAGAAAGAAGACACACACACACAATGCTGTGTAATTACTCCAAACTAAATTAAACAGGTAGTGATTTATGACATCACTTCTATATGAGGGCGTAAGGGGTAATGAATGAGAAAACGAGCCTTAGGTTATATAACAAAGAAACATAAAAGCTCAAATTACACACTGGTGCAAATGAGATCTAATGGAAAATTCATACAAATTTTACATAGAGATGATGATGTGGTTGGATTTCCCTAAAGGTTCTTCACTCATTAAATGTCATGAGACCTGCATGTTGATCATTTGGGCAGAGAGTACAAAGAGTTTGAATTGTCAGAGCTCGGCAAGCTGAGAGAATTACCAGAACGTTCTTATGCACTAATTCTCCAGCCCACAAAACAAAAGGCTTTTACAACTGAAAATGAATGAAAGAAAGAGGGGTGGGAAATGGGTGCGAAAAATCGATTGAGAAGAAAACGCAATAACCAAAAACTACTGAGCAAAATAGGTATTTTTCACTTGTAAAGGTGTACAAAGAAAGAAAATTAAGTACCCAAACTAAAACACATTCCAAGTTTGAGTTCAACACAAAATGAAGCTCTTTCTGAAACGGCCCTTGGGCTCTCAATCGCCTGGTTTCTTTAATAGCTTCAGTCGAGAGTCATATTCTAATTTGTAAGGTGAACTCTCTAAATATGCAAGTGGGAGTAGATCTGTCCTTTTCTTCCTCTAATAATATCCTAGTCTGCCTCTCTAACTCAATCCAGGAGAGACAAATTTCTCTAGTTCTCTCGTTTGACATTACGTATAAAACATAAACAAGAAAAGGCAACTGTACTGTAGCCTATAGTGAGCTTGAGATTATTCATCTATCCCTGAGGTTAGAACAAAAACCCACACATACAGTATATTTGTGAATAATGTATGAGCATCTATGATAAACAACTAAACATCTCCAAAGATTTAATAGGTGGCCAATATGAAATGCTAGAAATGCATGCACATACAGTGTTTTTTTGGGAAAGCATGGGAGGTTCTAGCAAAGATTCTAACATGTTTATGGTTAAGGTTCTAAAATGTAATTAAAGGTAAGGTGATAAACATATAGACCAATGGTTTTTCCATAAATTACACTATAGTAGACTGTTGTATGGTAAATGGGCTTCACTTACATAGCGCTTTTTAAACTTAGTGGTTCCAAAGTGCTTTACACTGTGTCTCATTCACCCATTCACACACACTCACTCACCAATGGTAGCAGAACTGCCATGCAAGGCGCTAACTTGCTATCGAGAGCAACTTGGGGTTCAGTGTCTTGCCCAAGGTCTCTTCGGTATGCAGAGTCATGTGGGCCGGAAATAGAATAGCTAACCCTAAGATTAGTGAACAACCCGCAATACCACCTGAGCCACCGCCGCCCACAATATATAATACTGTTGTACCACTTATATCACACATATATAGTATCTTCATATACTTTACTTCTGTAACTGTATCTTCATATACATGCAGAAGTAAAGATGTTATTGTTAGGACTGGACCCCCGCGACCCAGAACAAGACGACTTTTTATTATCATTTTCATTGATGAAAACTGTTCATCAATGACTTTTTTTTTTTTGTATGACGATTAATTCAACCTTGTGTTCAAATCTGCGATGAACTATAGTTAGACATTTCTGAGTGCATTTAAAAAAATAAATAAATAAATAAAAAGACAGAAATGTCACAACTGGTTGATTGTACAAAAGTGAAAACTCTTTTCCCTTCATCACTGAGAAGACACTGAGAAATAATTAGAAAATAAATAATTAGGGCATACTGTGCACTCAGTATGCACCAAAGAAGGAGAAGGAGACAGGCAAAGCAAATAATGGAAATGTGCATGTGTAAAGAGATATAGCAAAACATATTACTGCATTTACAAGTATTGAATGTGTATTCTGGATACTGTGCAGGAACAAAATTTGATGGGTGAAAAAAAGACTAAATTGACTAAAACTGTTCAGTTATAGTTGGCTAAATTTGCTGTCTTTTTTTTTTTTGGCAAACTAGATTTGAATCGAACAATAAGCAAATGACTAAAATATGACTACAACAAAAGACAATGGACTACAACTACATTCAAATTAGCTATTAACACTGAAACCATGACCAGACTCACAGAGGCCCCGATCAAGACCAGATTTACTAGAGCCAGATGAGGAACAGGCACCCTGAGAGACTCAGACCCTGACGAAGATTAGACCAACCAAGCCACAGTACCCTCAACAAGATCAGACCAACTGAGATCCAGACCCCAACCAAGATAAGACCGAATGAGCTGGCCAAGATCAAACCAATCAAGACCCAGACCCCACCCAACATAAGACCAACTGAGATCCAGACCCCAACCACGATAAGACCAACTGAGATCCAGACCCCAACCAAGATAAGATCCACTGAGATCCAGACCCCAACCAAAATAAGACCAACTGAGATCCAGATCCCAACCAAGATAATGCCAACTGAGATCCAGACCCCAACCAAGATAATGCCAACTGGGTTCCAAGACCTGGCCAATATCAAACCAATCAAGACCCAGACCACAACAAAGATCAGACCAAATGAGACCCTGACCCCAGCCAAGATCAGACCAAAAAAGACCCAAACCACACCCGAGATCAGACGAACTAAGACCCAGACCCCCACCAGAGTCAGATCAACTGAGACTAGACTGCGGCCAAGACCTAGACCTCAACCAAGATGACACCAAACAGACCACAGCAAGATCAGATCAACTGAGGCCCAGACCACAACCAAGATCAGACACAACACCAAAACCCCTTGAGGCCCAGCCCTGGACCAGCTCTTCAAGATGTACGACTTTGCTGTTTAAGGCCTCGTTTTTTAACTTTACCTTAAACACATGTTCCTTGTGACATGATAGTCTCCATTTACCAGTGTAAATATACTACTGTATTATATTGTGGTTTCCTACATTACTACTGTTCTTCTTATGCTTCCATAAGTCTTGCTTCCTCAGTTATTTCTATTTCTAGTATTTTTGGCTTTTACTTTTACCGATTTCATTAATATTTGTGTCTTAAATGTAAAAAAAAATCCACCCATGTTTTGCAACCCGTTAATAAGACACTCATAGATTATAGCAAGCTACCCTTGTGTTATAGCTATTTTGTTTTATTTCATATGAATGAAGTTGAATAAAGCTGCAAGTTCTAACACTGTTTTTCTGTTAAATAGATCTGTTGATAACTTTTATGCTAGTTGGATCTGTTGTTGGCAGTGCAGGTTTTCATTAAGTCAGGCATAAAAGCAGCACTGTAAAACATTACAACCATGCTTTAATCATTCAATCATTTAGGAGCTAATCCATTGGGATTTGTAAATCTCTCTTGATTAAAGAAATAAAGCATGCCGTTTTATGAGAATTCAATATTCATTTAACTTCTTCTGCCTCCTGTGAGCTCTGGGCTCAAAGAAACTGAACGATCATTGACCTAGGAACATATATTGGGCCTTAAGACATGACATAATAGGGATTCAATTTGTCTCTGTAATTTATCATCTTGTCATTTAAATGACTGTAATCAACCATTTTGCTATTGATCAGATAATAAAGAAAACAAAACGCTTGTATTCGGATGGCTTGACCTATCGGCATAGAGCAGTGTAGTGGAATTGATATGACAATCTACACTGGTTTGATGATGTGACTACAGTGTTAACATCATTTTCCTAACAGAGAGTGAAATGTTTCAGTCACAACGCTAGAAAAATGTGCCAGTCTTCACTCTGCCATAGTCATTATCAAGGTGAATAATGTGTGACTTTCATCTTCATAATGAATCTGCATCTAGTTGCTTGGATGCTGGTCAGGTCCTCCTCCTGCAACCACTTAGCCAAATACACAGCAGTGACTTATTGAAATACACTTTTAATGAACCCAGACACACACACACACACACACTCATCATTCAAGGATGCACTTCGCTGAACATCTATTACTCCTCCATATATTTGTTTCCTCCACTTTTTCTCTTCATCCTACTTTTCTCTTCTCCTTTCTGCCTTCTTGTAAGTCTCTGACCATCCCTCCTCTCTCACTCTCTCTCTTTCTCCCTCTCTGGCTGTGAGCTGCTTGATAAAAGCTGCCTGGATGACAACTCGTTTCACACACCACTTATTACTGATGAAGCTCTGCTCATACAGAATGATCCCTCTCCTTTACCACCTCATTCTCTCTCTCTCTCTCTCTCTCTCTCACTCACTCTCTCTCCCCCCGAGTCGGCGAGCTCTCTGCAGAAGATTAAAAAACGATTTTTCCAAGAATGAACATCAATAAAGCGTGAGCATATGTGTGAGATGACTCGACACCGGACAGGCGAGAAATCTCCTCGTGTCTGAACGTCTGTCAGACTCATGGAGAAGAGGTGAGTTTTCTGAAAGCTGATTATCCAGACTGTAAACTCTTCATATTTCATTTCTAATTCACTCACCCCTCCTCTTCAAAGTGAGAAGAAAATTGCACTCGGATGCTGAGTGTGTGTTGATGAAACTGTGGAATTATGTGTGGATGGACAGCAGACGAGAAAATCAGCCCAAGAGCACGTCCCCGCAGACCGAAGCTTCTATCAGTGAGACCGTCATCCTTGTGCCTTGGGCAAGCATGATGGAACAAACAGTCTGCTTTCCAGCGAGCATGCTTATTAGATTGGTGTGATGTTGGCCTGAATTTTGAGGTGAATACATCAGCTTATGGAATTCGCACAATTCCCCAGCAGTGTTTGACAAAAGATAGCTTATTCTAAGTAAACGTACATGGCAGTATTACATCGCCTTGACCAAAAAAAAGAAAATGCTATAATTTTGCATCACTGAACTGTATTTCGCAGCTAACCAAAAGCTTAAAAGCTAATAGGCTGATTATCTGTTAGAACCATTGCGCTATATTACTCAACAAACCCAGTTTAATCTGACGGAGCACGGGAAAGTTAAACACGCATGATCTCTATGGAAAATTCCTATTCCCATTGGATTTATGCTGATATGTGAGCAGACAAATTTTATCAACAGCCTAGGGATGTCACGATACCAAAAATCTAGTAGTCGGTACCGATACCACCAAAAGTACACGATACCAAAGTCGATACCACGGTGTGGTATAAAAAAAAATTTTAAAAATTAAAATAAAAAAAACTCTCCTGGAGGACATCCTCCTCTGGGTGATACTGGCAAAGAGAGAGAGAGAGGGAGAGAGAGAGAGAGAGAGAGAGAGAGAGAGAGAGAGAGAGAGAGAGAGAGAGAGAATGTGGGGAAAGAGAGGGGGGGAAGAGAGGGGGAGAGAGGGGGAGAGGGAATTTTAGTTATCAAACACTGTCTGACAATGAGTCTCCGGAGGTGCACTCCTAAACGCACACGCGCACACACACACACACACACACACACACACACACACACACCTTATACACTGAATGCAAGCATTAGTTTAAATTCACTGATATGGTGGCAGACCAAAAATATTTATTAAAAGCATGAACATTTGAATAATTATTAGTGACATTAGGTTACATTTAGCTGACAGGACACAGGCTGAATGGCGATGCGTGGTGGCCCATTCGGAGGTAGTTTATAACATTGCAATGTGTTAGCGGCGTTAACAAATAACTGGCTATCGCAAATATTACATGGAGCATCCTACATCCATTATCCTACACAGGGTGTTCCTACAGGGGAGCCTGGGGACCATCCCATCCCAGGGCACAATTGCACACACACTCACACACCAATTCACACACTATGGACAATTTAGAGACGCCAATCAGCCTACAACACGTCTTTTGCACTGGGGGAGAAAACCGGAGTACAATAAAAACAACAAAATCTACTAAGAAAATGGTCATTTCAGCCCAATTTTGGTCTACAATTTTTCTAAACTCAGTGCTTATTGTAACACAATCTTAGCATAGATGTAGTGCTCAAACACCATTTTCTTGAATTCAAGCACAGCCTGAAAAGTCTTGACCTATTTCTCACAAATGGTTTTGCGAATGCATTATTGTCACTCGACTTCAATACAAAGCTCCCACTTCACACAAAAGCTATACACTATAGAAGTGGGATCTAGATTGAATAAATGAATGAATGAATGAAAAAAAGAAAAAAAAAAAACCACGTACTTACTACCATACGTACAGGGTACAAAACTTAAATGTGAATCAGATAGTTGAACATATAAGCGTGGAATATTGTATATTTAATCAAAGCAACTGACTGTCTAACAAAACTAATTCAATAGCGGATGTGCTAAATGCATTGGTATGAGGCATCGTGATGAGGAATTAGTCGTGTGTTAGGATGCCTTGTATTTTTCATACACTGCATGCTAAAACAAAAGCCTATCCATCAATGTAAGCTGCAGTGGGTTTAAATGAATAATGGATGTGACTGACCTCGCCTGACTGCTACATGAATATCAGTATAGTGTCTGGCAGAAGTAGCACCGTATGTGGATAATTGTGTTTGGATTGAGAAATGAGTCCTTTAATGAGAGGCACAATGATTTATCTACACGCTGTGTTCTAATGCACATGTACACACACACACACACACACTGTATATTATGCACTGATATTCATGTAGCAGACAGACAGGGTCAGGCTCATCCATCATAGGCCTTCATTAGAGATCGGACTCTTCAGCCAAACAAATTGCAGCCTTGGGTTGTGGGGAATAGAGAGAGAGAGAGAAAGAGAGAGAGAGAACATGCACACACAGGCCTGCGGCAGGGATTGAACCCCCTGACCCTGGAGGTGTTAGGTGAACGTGCTAACCACTAAGCCACCGTGAGCCCCTACAAAGTCACGCTAGATAACGGTGTGCTTCCAACTGTGTGGAAAGATTTTGTGGAAGGTTTATGTATGGGTGATGTTCAGGTGTCCAAAAACATGTGGCCATATGGTATATGTTATGTGTAACATAAAGTATGTCTTTCTATATCATTTCTTGCTGTTCAATTTTGGAGTTTTCTGTAAATGAAATTCAAGCATTTCATTTTGGCAATGCAATCTATGGGTTTCTATATATTACAAATAAACTTGAACATAATCTAATTTTATACACTTCCTTAATTTAACATTTTTTTTAATTGTTAAATGATGAATTATTTGTAAATGTTGTAGTGAAATATCTGTTTCTTATAATATGGTTTTTGCTGCACTGGGAGAGAGAGAGAGAGAGAGAGAGAGAGAGAGAAAGAGAGAGGAGAAGAGGAGATGATGGTGATAATGAAGAGAGTAGAGAACATTGTCCAAGAAGTGACAAACAATGCATGCCGACGAGATGATTGCCAGAATCAGAAATGCTGAAGACCATATCTATGAATAATGCACGTAAGAGCAAGAGAGAGAGAGAGAGAAAATGCACAAAATCGTGCTTCTAATCTATTACAGATCACTGATCTTGTAATGAAACTTGTAATCAACATAATGTGTACAATTTACACAAGCTCATGAATGTTTTCTGCCTAATTTATTAATCATTTTTCTTTAAAAGCCACACACTGCATTTTTATATAAAAGCATGCAGCTCAATCCCAGTTTATCCCACATGTGTATTTATTTATTTAATTATTTTGGCATGTTTAGATATACCCTGTCCATTGTGTACCCCGCCTTGTGCCCAATGCTCCCTGGGATAGGCTCCAGGTTTCCCTGTGACCCTGAAAAAGAGTAAGCGGTAGAAGATGGATGGATGGATGGATGGATGGATGTTTAGGTATACTGTTACAGTTTCTGATGAACATGGTTGTGTAGGGAATGCTATACGATTTTCTTCATTACACAGGACAATCTGCCAATGGCAAACTGCAGGCATGAGTGCCACAGGAATGTATTGACTTAGAAATCCAATAATGAATCGATATGTTAACCGAGCAGTTTGCCCTCTAAAGCCTGCAAGGTGAATCACAACTGTGATGATTTTGTTGAAATTTAGATTTCCTCGTGAGCTGCTTTTGAAGGCAGGATTCGGCAGCTTTGTTAGCTTTAACTGGGAGTGTAGATCATTTTCAGTCCATTTTTCTACAGTTTATGTGAAATGATATGGCTGGGTCTTGAAATTCTTTACACCAAACTGCATCTTCAAGAAATAAGACTATAGTGTATATAGTATGATTCCAGCACCTGCTGATTTTTATACAGGAAGTACTGGATTTGCTCCATCACATAGCACAGTGCAGCATGTGCAGGTATGTGTAACACAACCTGATTTACACTAACAAGCTTTTCTCCATAATAAAGAGGGCAAATCCAATTAGTGAAGCTGGGGGTTGGGATGCACGGTTCAAACATATAGAGCTCGACACTCCAGCTCAGCATGGTGCAGCTGTGGGTAAACTGACAAAAATAACATGCATATATTTATATTAAAGACTCTGGCAACACAGATTCAATAATAAAGTTAGACATATAAAGACATATACTGTAGAATTACAACTAAATGCCTCTTTTTCTACCTGATCAGAACTGTGCATGGTAAGTTGAAATAATTTGTCTATTTTCCTGGTGCTTCAGCACTCATGAAATGTGATAAAGATTGTGGTTTAAAAGCAGCACATTTAGCATGCCCGGTTTCATAAAATGGTTTATGATAAGCTTTACTTTACTTTCCTGTCATTAAACTGAATTATCAACCATTTAGTGTCATGAGTTTTGTTGTAGAAGATATGTACCTTTTGTATTTTTTATGACATTGTGAGAATATACCATAGAGAAAAACAAGAACAAACATGGCCAGACACCATCTTGGCTTTTCAATGTCCCCATGTGTAAGTAATAGGTATTATAAAAATGTGTTAACTAGGAAAGTATACAGCTTGTCTACCTTTAAAAAGTGCAATGCATACATCATGATGATCTCAATCGTGGTGCGACTCTCATTCTGCTAATTCTCATTCCTATCAGTGTTTAAATACCACGAGGTAGAACTATAAATTACTGCATTAAAATAATGCCTGTAAAATGCTAAAAATACAGTTTCACTCGGGTTCTGGCACAAAAAGGCTGAGTGAATATGAAAGAAGTCACGTCAGTTTCTGTGGCTTCCATAAAGGGGGAACAAATGGATCATTCTGATAGGTTTTTTGGTAGTCTTGACATCAGCTGTACCAAATATAGTCCCAGCCAGCTCCAATCTGCTCGAAGAAAATGACAGGAAAATGATACTCGGGAAGCTCTTAATCGAAAAAAAAGTTGTTGTTTTTTTTTTTTGTTTTTTTTTTTTTGTAGATGACTGTAAACCAAGACAGATTGTAAACCAATGCAGTCACAGGCTATAGCTAATTAAGAAGCTATTTAAGGAATTAAGTTCATAAGTGCTTTATATAACTTGGATTAATATTCCTGATTGAAGTTGCCACAGTTTTCAAATACTATCACTGTAACACAGTAAAAACTTTTAGTTTTTAGTCTTTTGAACTAATAGAGCAACACAAGTTTTTTAAATAAATAAATAAATAAATAAATAAATAAATAAATAAATAAATAAAGGTGTGATGTGGGAGTGTGGGAGCTTGACATGTTCATTACAGGAACCCCTGAGAGAAGAGGTCAGAGCCCAGGCAGACAAAATGAGTGCAGGACAATCCATCCTCAAAAACACAAAAAGAACAGGGAGTTAACAAGGACGAGTTAAAACTAAAAAAAAATAATAATAAAATAAAATAAAAATAAATAAATAAATAAATAAACCTTATATTCGGGAAAACTAGGAACTAGGATACAGCAATGGTCACGACTAGAAATAATACAGCTCACACTTGCATCAAATACTCAACTGTTCACCAAACCATGATAAATACACTAGCTAATCAAAAATAACAAGCAACAGATGGGACTAATTAATTGTCATGGCAACCTGAAGTGAGCACTGGTTAAGCTGACCATATAAAGAAACTCTCAAAATCCCAATCTTCCCCCCTCTATAAAACACAAGTAAAAAGAAAAATGAGTTAACCATACACTTTTAGAAAAAAAAAAAAGTGTTCTTCAAGAGGTAAGAGAATTTAGGGCTCGTAGCTTCCAAAAAAACGTTTATGACAAGGTATGGGGTTCGACACAGAACCTTCAAGAGGGATAACAAAGAACATTTAAAGAGTCTAAATTTCATGAACAGTCCAAATCCAGTGGCACTGGAATAATGAATGCCTTGACAGGAAACAAAAAGGCAGAGAGAGAGAGAAGAGAGAAGAGAGAGAGGTGCAACACCCCCTACCCTAACAGAGGAAAAAATGTTTCGTTTTGAAGGCATACAAACAATAAACTTGAATGACATCGTTACTTTTTTCTTCTCTGCACAAAGATAGTCAAATGAGAAAAGAAAAACACATCTGCATAAATATAAACAGAGGAAGCCAGAAGCAGGAAGACAGGAAGGCAGGAGTATAGAAACCTAGAAACAAGAAGGGGACAGAACAAAGTAAAAATACTCCTCAGTGTCTGTCTGCTGTATTTTGTAAGAGAGTAGCTCTTGGAACTTGAATATTTTCCCATACACACACTGGATTTTAGAATAGTATGGTTTGTTTATGTGCAGAGAAATGAAACTCGGTGGAGAAAAAAAACATTCACAAAAGATGTATTTGTGTTTCACGTTTGTTTGTTGTTGTTGTTTTTTTTTATTGCCCTTTCCCTCCTTCCTCTTTCTCCATCTTCTCCACCAGAGAGTGTGTAGGTTGAGCAGGGGTCATTATGAGCTGTGTGTTGCGGAGAAAAAAAGCAAGTGAAACTACTTTATTCTGCTAGTGAAGCTCACCGACATAAAACGGGAAAGGAAGAGTCATCAAACACACACATACACATTGTAAGCAGAAGAGATGATCATGCAGGTATTTTTAGCTCTCCTCCATGCTGAAGTAGATAAGGACACATAGGACATCGGGTCCAGACTCAGCCTATTTGGAAAGGATTGTCCCCGCCAGGGACTCATCAATATTCTCCCAGGGAAAAGGGTGGCAGAATAGAACCCGGCTAAAATAAAAAATGTTCGATTTTGACAAACCTGCAGTTATAGATCCAGTGATCTAACTATTCAGGATTAACCAGACTGATGCTGGGATAGTGCTGGTGTCACAGGGGCATAAACCATGACAGCATAACTGACTATAATATATTCTTGAAGATGGTGACATTGGTAGAAGACTGATCCATACTTTATGATGATGTGTTTCATCAATGCTCTACAATGGACATAGTTATTTTTCTGAATAAGATGCATAGTGAACAAGTGAGTATTTGGAGATGTCAATGTTTTTATTGTTCAGGAAGATCATTACTCAGAAACGTCTCCTACTCCATGGGAATAGTCATGTGCTACTGCATTGTTGCAAGCAGTCCAGTGGTGGCAAGCAGTAGTAAGCAATTCATAGCCCAGGGATGTGCTGTGGGCCACTTGACTTGGCTAATGCACATGGCTTGATGCCCCCTTAAATGGTACAAGAGTTGCTGGAGGTTACTCCTGACATTACTTTAGGATGTTACTGAACCTGGTAATCTACTGAAGAAGGGTAGAGTTATGAATAACTTCAAAGAAGAGTCACCTGCAATCTCCTCTTTGAAAGCACTTTAAAGTGAATCTCCCTTTTGCAAGCAATGGGAAGTGTGTAAACCCTAAAGTTTCTGGGTCTAGGGTAACTGTTAAGAACAGCAGAAGGTAGAGAGCTGTAGATGCAGTGAAAATAGTAGAGCACAAAGTGTCAAGTTCTAGGATAGGGATTCTATGATGCTATCTCCATTCCATCTAACTAGCTTTAGTAGTACACAAGCATCCCTCGCTACCATTATGAAGGAACGGGAACCCTCAATCACATCCTGAATTGCTGTCCAAAAGTTATGAGGGAAGGCCTATAACATCGTTGAACCCGAAGCCCATCAAAGATACCATCTGTAGTGCCAACAAGCATGGCAGATGGTCAACCCCAACAACACTATAAATCAGGATCATCAAGGCCAGTGTGTTGCAAAGTGCAAGAGCAAATCTACATCACACTACTGCTAGGGCACAACCGGAGGGTACATAAATCTCAGCTGGGTCATCTGGGTAAGGGTGTCTAATGTCAAAATTCCTGAAACAGTCAATGGCCCATTCATTTCTTTTCAATAACAGCTTTATCCTGGTCAAGGTGGACCTGGGAACACCGGGCACAAGGTGAGAATACACCCTGAATGGAACATCAGTCCATCACGACCCATCATATACACACTTTCAGACCTATGGACCCAATTCGCCTGCCGGAATGATTTTGGGAGGTGAAAGGAAACCAAACAACCCGGAGGAAACTCACATGGACACTCGAAATTCCACACAGAGAGTAACCTGAGCTCAAGATCAAAACAGGTACCAGGTGGCCACCATGCCAGCCAGTTTACATTACTGATGTGCTTTATTTGTTTCCCATAGACAAAATTCGCCATAAGCTCTCCAAAATTACTGTACTTTAGCATACCATGCATAGATCTCTCAAGACACCATTTTAAACCAAGGTCAGTTGAAAACCAAAGTCAGTCTGGAACAGCCTCAAGTTGTAAAATACTGATTTTGCTTGTTAGCATACAAAATAGCTAGCCAATTTACTTAAATAGTAAGTAAGATGAGCAAGTAATCTAGGGTGTTAGAAAGGCACTATATAAATTAAACAGAATATAAAATAAATAACCTGCCATTGCCTTGTCAATTCCTATAATTTATTCAGCTACTGTTGATTAACTGTAAAATAAACAGTGCCCTGCAACTTCTTTCGACCTCACCGTTTAATGGGTTTTTGTTTTCTTTCTCTCACATAATATGAGTCAGACCATACTCAGACAAGTTTAAATGTAGAGCAGCAACCATATTTTAGAACTTGCTCGTGTTGACTAATGAATATTAATGAATAGTCTGCTTGGTAGTCTGCTTATGAATATTCATAGACTGTGGGCGGTCAGCAAAAATGGAACGAGGACTGGAGAGACAAAGAATAACACTCCATAAACCAATGATTTAAAAAATATATATAGACATGATTTTCAGAGTTAAAAACACTTCAGCTAACACTCAGAAGTAACAGGAAAATAATAAAATATAACACCTTTAAAAGGTGTCAAATCCCTGTAACAGCAAACACACACACAGGCACAGAGACACACAGAGACCCACAAAGACACAGAGACCCACAAAGACACAGAGACACACACAGACATAGAGACAGACACAGAGACAGACAGACACACACAGAGACAGACACAGAGACAGACACAGAGACAGACATAGAGACAGACATAGAGACAGACACAGAGACAGACACACACAGACATAGAGACAGACACAGAGACAGACAGACACACACAGAGACAGACACAGAGACAGACACAGAGACAGAGACACACACCGAGACAGAGACACACACCGAGACAGAGACACACACAGAGACAGAGACACACACAGAGACAGAGACACACACAGACACAGAGACACACAGAGACAGACACAGAGACAGACACACACAGAGACAGACACAGAGACAGACACAGAGACAGACACAGAGACAGAGACACACACAGACACAGAGACACACACAGAGACAGAGACACACACAGACACAGAGACAGACACAGAGACAGACACAGAGACAGACACAGAGACAGACACAGAGACAGACAGAGACACACAGAGAGACACAGAGAGACACAGAGACAGAGACAGACAAGAAAACTAGCCCATCTCCCAGCATGTCTTTGTTCACTTTTCTAGGTGATGGACTGGCCAAGAGTCTGCAGTGCAGTCAATAAAACCAAACTGCCTTACACACACACACACACACACACACACACACACACACACACACACACACACACAACCAACAACAACAACAACAACTTCAAATATAAAAAGAGGTCAAGGTAGCTCATATTACTGTCTATGCACACACACAAACACACACATACATACATACATACATACACACACACACACACACACACACACACTTCACACCCAGGTCCCAGCTGAGCCACAGCACTAAAATATTAACTGTCAGCAAAAAAACAAGCTGCATATGCATGCCCCTCACCCCAACCCAAACACACACACACACACACACACCTTTCTTTATGTTGTTCTCCCTAAGCATCAGTTGCCAATTGTCTGATAAATTGAAGGACTGATTTCACCAGTTCCACAACACATACATACACATTATATATAAACTACACAATTTACTGGCGAACACAAGCCAATTTTTTTTTTATGACAAAAAACAAAAACTAATCTACCAGGGGAACTTGAAGTTCAAGGTTCCATCAACTTTATTGCTTGTAGGTACAGTTACAGCAGTGATGGTAAAGGCTCCTTTATGATCATGACACCTTTAGATGTTTTTGTCCTGCTGGCCCCACCTCCAATTACCATTAGTCCCTGTTGGTATCAAAATTGAGCAGGTATTAATAACTATAACTGTACCTTTTTGTACAGAACCAATTGTGCTTTTTTTTTTGGTGCAAAGGTTCCGGCCCCAATTCTCCACCTGACACCAAATAGAACCATATTTCTCTCTGTCCCACTGTCTCTCTCATGTCTAGCGTCAGCAGCTCATCAGTACTGGAACAGCAGCATTAC
Organism: Ictalurus punctatus; assembly: GCF_001660625.3. Taxonomy (NCBI): domain Eukaryota; kingdom Metazoa; phylum Chordata; class Actinopteri; order Siluriformes; family Ictaluridae; genus Ictalurus; species Ictalurus punctatus. The sequence continues at coordinate 8,798,716 of NC_030429.2, forward strand.
AGCTGATTTAAGCAGGTCCGTGTGTGTGTGTGTGTGTGAGTGCGTGTGTGTGTGATTTCACAGCTGAGAGAGCACAGTGTTGGGGATTGTCAGAGAAAGCGAAGGAGAGAGACAGATCCAAGGGTTGGGGGTGGAGACCTTAGCTGAAGGAGCAGCGAGACTCAGTGTACAGAGACAAACAGATTCACAGAGCAAAATCAAAGAAAGATCGAGAGAAAGATAGAGAGAGAGAGAGAGAGAGAGAGAGAGAGAGAGAGAGTAAAAGATGCTGACACTACACTAGAGTTTAAGGACCCTTCATGGTGTTCCACTAACAGGCCTCTTTACTCTAGTAGCAATAAAACATCAAAACACTGAGCCAAATGTCACAGACCTTTCCTCACTGCACCTCTGCTCTCATTCTCTCTTTCCACTCTCAGGCTCTCATGATCAGGCAGATTCTGTGTAATGAGCTGCATGCAAGCACAAGAGGCCCAGAGGAACCAACACACACACACACAAAGAAAGAAGGAAAGATTAAGAGAGAGAAAGAAAGGACAATGGTGAGTCACTAACAAAAGCTTGAGCACTTAACAAACACACACACACACACACACACACACACACACACACACACACACACACACACACATACACACTTCCATTTCTCCCATTTAACTCCACACTTAAAGCTTATTGTAACCAGTTACCCAGAATACAACACTGTTATTTTAAATAAACCCTTCAGACAACCATTACAGCTGTACCTTTTCTTTTATTTTCACACAATACGCTCACGCTAAGATAGCTCCTGCATTTCCCTCTGAGAAGCGGCGCGGACTTACCGTCACACACACAATGGAAAGTTCAAAACATTACTTTCAGGACATAATTCTTTATTTTAATCTGTTTCAAATCTATCTTTCTTTCCCCCCCAAAAAATCTCCTGGTCTTGCCCACAAAGAGAGTTAAAAAGGCTGAATTATTCCCACAGAACCCCAACTGCAATAAAATAGCTGAAACCTCTACATTAATGTTAGCTTTTAATTACCTGTCAATTCAGTAAAAAAAAAAATGTTTTCACTGTATACACATTTAATCTGTATCAGTACAGTTACCTCTTTCTTTTAACTCTCGCTCAGTAAAAAATAAAAAAATTAAAAAGCTCTCTGCTCTTCTCTCACACCAGTGCACGCCTAAAAGCTTTTAAAACTACAGTCAATTGCAACTCAGTAGATTTTCACGGGTTTCACACCGTGTGCTGTTCGCAAACTGAAACCTTACACTCATGACTCTCTGAAGATACTTTCAGGCCCTGTATACACTAGTGCGTTTTCGTTTGAAAACGATCCTCGTGCACACTGGCGTTTCCGCTGTGTTTCAGAAACGATCTCCGTCCACAGTACACGACCGAATACGCAGGTCACGTGACCATTCATGCACACTGGGCATGCGCGTACAAGTTTAAACAGGAAGTTGCTTGCTAGTCACCGGGACGCACAATAAACCGGCGGTCCATGTAGGGCTTACGCTGCTGGAAATGAGATTTGTTGCCGATTGCTCTAATCATAGCTCGCCTCTCGCGCATGTAGGCAGCTGCAGTATTATAAAATACAGAATTTAACTGCACAATTTCTGCTAAGAACGACAACAAAGCCAGCAAAGCTTGCGGTTCAGTCTCCGTGCTGTTGTGTATACTATCAACGTAGCGTAATGGTCACATGGTAGGAGCTTGATGAATCAGGGATGAATACGCAATGATCCAGAAGACACAATCAGGGGGCGAATGTGGGGAAGCCACGCCTTCGTTTCCAAAAGTGTCCGTTTTCGAGGGTGGAAAACGCCAGAGTAGTGTAGACGACAGGCGTAACTGTAGCAACAGTTATGCGTTTCAAAACGAAAAAGATAATGCGCTAGTGTACACAGGGCCTCAGACAAAGAAAATGCAATCACAACAAAAGCTTACAACACTATTACTTAGGTTTTATACTGTATATAAAAAAGCTAGCTCTCGGGCTAACTTACTAATTAATATCACATACACAAAGTGATATTACTTAAAGATTTTCACATATGTGCAGCTCAACATTAGCTGTTATTGCGAGATTTTTATGCATCAATGTTTTACATTTCCGTTTCTACATAACCCGTGAACGCCATTACTGTAAACAGAGCTCTGCCCTGAAACAACCCACATGAGCACATTTTCCATCATGCATGATCAACATATTTGCAAGGCAATCCAACATGATACTGATAAAAATCAATGAGCCAGCAGCACAACAAAAACAAGATGCAGAGCTTTCACTGGCGTTGCAGCTAGTGATGGTACATGTGCTGAGATGTGGGATGTGGATGTGGGAGAGGAGCACTATGTCCATGCACAGTGAAGTACAATGTAAAATATATATATATATATATATATATATATATATATATATATATATATATATATATATATATATATATATACAGAGAGAGAGAGAGAGAGAGAGAGAGAGAGATAGATAGCTACATTTACTTCTAAATGAGAACACTGAAGCTTGTAACACACTAACAGCCTAATTATTAGTGAAACAATTAAGATAAAGTAAGTGAAAAGACGTTATACTACTATGCTGCGGAATTCTCAAATCTGATTGGTCAGAAGGTGGTGATTAATTTTCTATAAAAGCAGCTCTGACAACAGAGCTGGGTGCAAGGCAAATCACAGGTTTATATCACATGTGCTCCTACTAATACAACTGTATGGTGGACGCGTCGCATTATCTAAGACTACTAATAAACAGATGTAAAAAAAAAAAAAAAGAAGTCATGTTGTTATTTAACAAGAAACCATTGATTTGGTGAGATTTTAAGATTATTTGACATTTTCAGCCAAGAGAGTCTACAGGACAAAGGACTTCACACGTTCCGATTTCATTCCACTTAACTTCAAGAAAGAAAGAAAAAAAAGAGAGGCTATGCTGAAAAAAAAAGGAGAAACCCTAATAGGATTTTTACAATGGTTTTAATGGTTATAATGGAAATTGTATTGGTTTTAATGGAAACTGTAATGGTCCCTGTTGGGATGTACTGGTAATTTGATGCCTTCAATTGGTGGCATGTTATGTCTAGTAAATACCATTAAGGACCAATAATCGTAATGGTTTTAATGGTTTGTAATGGTATTTTGTAGTGGAAACCATTAGAATTTCTGTGATGGTTTCTAATGGGTTTTTTTCAGCAGGGTGGTGCCAGAATGTCTGTTTATAGCTGTTATAATGTATGTGATAATAAGAGCTAACTTGTGTCACGTACATTTGAGAACATTAAATGTAACTATAAATCATATATAAAAAGTATGATGTGTCATTATATAATTCATAAACACTCCTAACATTAGCAATTGCTGTGCTACACAATGAATAAAACACATAAGGACATGCTGTTATAGAAAAATAATCAACTTGGAGGTTTTAACAGCAACTCTGTTTCACTTCAGCGTGCTCCCATGAGCTTTATTTCTTATATGAATATTCCTGTTTGTAGATGATTGACAGCTCTGCACCTATACTTTTCATAGATATCTAATTAAAAGTGCAGTAAATAGTTGGCGTCACTTTTATGACAAACACGTACACGGGTCGCTAGGCAAACATGTATTATCAGACTACTCGGACTGTTGGGATGACAGCAGAATTGAACATGGAGTACACTACACAAAACGTATTTTGGGCCTATTACACAACAAGTGCAAACAGCAAACAGTTGTGTACATTTATCAAACAACACTGGACAGAAATGCTGGATCAATGAAGAATAGGATTGAGCTTTTTCATACTGATCCATGGATGTGTTTTATATGATGAAAGTGCATTATGGTGATTGACCCAACACAAATCTTCAATATGAACACATGACTTGGTTGTTTTTAGGGACACTGCAATTGCATCTGTGAAGGCTCACCTACGTTGACAGTGTAAGCTGTCAGAGAGTCGGCTCAGGTCAGTGTCAGGTATTGATCAATGCTCCAAGCTCTGATATGGAGGTTGTATCAAAAAAGAGAAAAGCAGGAGTGGTGCAAACCCAAAATCCAATCTGATCTGGGACACTTAGACTTATTGCTAAAGTAACTCTCAGCTCGTATATATACAGACAGAGATTTTTACATTCCTGCATGGATACTGTGTTCATTCATTCATTCATTGTCAACAATCACTTTATACCGGTCAGGGATACTGCAGTGGATCCGGAGGCAATCCCAGGAACACTGGGTACAAGGTGGGAGAATACCAAGTGTACCATCTGCGACCTGCAGGATTACAAACCACGCCCCTTACAAGGTACGCCCGCTATTACAAGGTACGTCCAGAACAAATACGCAAAACATCCATCAGGACTACAAACCACACCCACTACTACAAGGTACACCCACACTTACAAGGTACGCCCACTATTACAAGGTACGCCCACAACAAAAAGGGTTAGATTTAGGGATAGTGAAACTGATGAAATGTGCACACATATCCTCTAGTGGACATGGGAATGCTGTGTAGTGTGATTTGCTAGTAGACGTTCCTTGTAATAGACATGGTTTGTAGTCCAGCTCATCTCCCTCCACTGATTTCCTGTAGCTGCACGCATCAAATTCAAGGCCTTGATGCTCACATACAAGAACTTGTCTGGAACAGCACCCCCCTACCCCAGCACTCTCCTTGAGGTTTATGTTCCCTCACGCAACCTGCGATCGATTAACAACCGACGCCTGGTAGTGCCTACTCAGAGAAGCTTCAGGTCCTTTTCCAGAACCTTCAAACTGACTGTCCCTCAGTGATTGAATGAACTTCCAACCTCAATCCGGACCACAGAATCTGTCACTGTCTTCAGAAAACGGCTAAAGACCCACCTCTTGTACTTAAATAACCCATTACCTGCCCCCTACACACACACATATATATCCATTTATATATATCCTCTATCCATCCAGCTTATCCACTTCAGGGTCACGGGGATCCTGGAGCCTATCCCAGGGAGCATCGGGCACAAGGCGGGTACACCCTGGACAGGGTGCCAATCCATCGCAGGGCACAATCACACACACATTCACACACCCATTCATACACTACAGACACTTTGGACATGCCAATCAGCCTACCATGCAAGTCTTTGGACTGGGGGAGGAAACCGGAGTACACGGAGGAAACCCCCGCAGCACGGGGAGAACATGCAAACTCTGTACACACAGAGCCATGGTGGGAATCGAACCCCCAACCCTGGAGGTGTGAGGCGAACGTACTAAACACTAAGCCACCATGCGCCCACACATATATATATTTTTAAATAATAACATTCTGCACTTACACTGGCGCTTACACCTCTACTCTGTGTACTTTACTCAATTAAAAATCTTGAATTGTAGCACAACTTTTATTCTTCTCCACTTCATACATCACTTGCTTGTATTTCCTCATTTGTAAGTCGCTTTGGATAAAAGCATCTGCTAAATGAATAAATGTAAATGTATATGTCTTGAAGGACCCAGACCGACCCTTCACGAGAATAAACCCCGGATGAGACGCCAGACCATCGCAGGGTACCATGCACACACGTGTTCACGCTTTCATGTAAATCCCCCTCACAGGAAACCAGGTTCAGTAAGTTTAGAAATCCAGCCAGTGCCTCTCAGTGCAGCTACAGTACTGAGCTCATTAGTTTCCTGAGGAGTTTTTCTGTCCTTTACGACTCTCCCGCCTTCAGAGCTCTACTTCATATCAGATTGATCCTACTGCAGGTACGAGTTAGTTTTGCAAAGACAGACCCGAGTGTGCGCGCGTGCACGCACGCACGCACGCGCGTACACTCGCTAAATGACTTCGAGCACTTTAAAGAAGTTTAACCAGGGACACTCACATCACGGAATTTGCTCCAGTACTTGTCCTTGTCGCTGATCCACTTGTCCGTGTCCGCCGTGTTCCCGTCGTTGTTGTTGTTGTGGTGGTTGTTGTTGTTGTTGTTGTTGATAATGATGCCGACCGCCGCCTCCGCGCGCAGCAGGAAAGCGGCGATAGGTAACAGCAGCACGCACAGCATCGCCTGCAGGTGTGAACAGAGGACACGTACATCTCAGACAACAAGGACAGAGTGGACACACATACCAATGAAGAGGACTTGTGCTCGTGAAGCCGCTCGTGCGCGCTTGTCTATCGTAATAAGAGCTCGTGCCTCGTTTGCAGCCTCACGCGCGCAGCAAATTCACAGCTTGCTGAATTAGTGAGTAATTTTACTAAGTGCAATTAACGCATCCAGTAATGAATGCTCACGCTACAGTGTTGCATTAACACGTGCAGCACTGGAATTAACAGTGGATTAAAACTGGATTAAAGGCGCACGATTTGGTTCATTAATTAACATTGCAATTCTTCTTGTATATAAACAACAACAACAGCTTATGAACGTCACTGGTCATTATTAGTCTATACGGATTATAAAAGATCAAAAGATGCCCCTCTGATATGATTACACAATGATCTGATGATAATAACATGATTACTGTGGTTTAAGGGGAACATGGTGAGAGCACACCAGAGCAGATGGACCGCTTCCCTCTATTATTATGAACGCCTCTCGAGCCAATAAAGGTGTCCTTCATGGAACAATCACAGAGAGGTGTATATAGTTATGCACAGTTATAATTAATCCTCATAGTAATAATAGGTTAATCCTCTCCTTTAACGCTGCGTCTTTCCCCCCAGATTGAATTTTTTCTATTTAGGTTTACTTACCTTGGATGGCCCGCGCTCGGATATCCGGTGTGGTTAGTGGACCAAGTTTTGGCAAACGGTGTGTGTGGTGGGGGAACCCAGAATATCCAAAGGAGCGGAAGTGGAAGCGTGCGTAACCAGCAAAGTGCCCAGCTACACTGAGCCCGACTGAGGAAGCAACGGAGGCGCACGACTGAACGGTAACCGTCTCCGCCCCCCTGCTAATACTTCCGCTCTCTGGCTCCTCCCCCTGCAACGCTCTTTCTCCGTCTCGGACTGCAGCAGTGCGTTTAAGTATTAAGAATCAGATATGTGAAATCTGGAGTCATATGGTTTGGAGAGCATACCTAATAAAAGTATAGCTTGTCATTATTAGATGTGTCTAGACCTGTAATAATCATGTAGCTAAAGATACCCTATCATTTATCATATTTAATATGAAATGGGTCTCTGTTTTAATTCGTTCGTTCATTCATCTCGAGCAAGCACTTTATCCTGATCAGGGTCTTAGTGGGAACAAAACTTATCCCTGGGCACTAGGCAGGAATACACCCTGGGTGGGGGCATCTCAGGGCATCTCACACACACACACACACACACACACACACACACACACACACACACACACACACACACACACACACACACACACATTTACACCTAGAGGAAACTGGAGAACCCAGAGGAAACCTACACGAACATGAGGAAAACTTGCAAAACTCCATACAGACAGTAACCTGAACACAGGATCAAACCAGTCACCCTGGACTCATGAGGCTACAAAGCCACCTGCTATGCAATTGGGGGTTTTTTTTAATCCTTTTCTGGCTGCATGTCAGATGATCATTTCTCTATTATTTGTTGAAGCAGAGCTCATAAAGAATTGGTATATTTAAACAAGAAAAAGGAAGACAATCCACTTGGATTTTGTTCCGTTTCATACACATTGGGTCATAAGAAAAGGTATGCACTCTAACCCTGCCTCTAACCCTAACCCGCTCAGACTGTTACAAGGCAAAGACTAAGACTTTTGGATCGTGTATTGAAAAGCTTCTGTCTCAGTGGGACAACAGTTCTTTGATAGAGTTGCCTTATTTGTGTGAGGTTGCTACTTTTAATGGAAGGACAAACTCAATGCAGACAAACTTAGGCGACCTATGAAGCATATATAGTGTCACTACAGGAGTGCGGGATCTTCTATGGGGGAAGAGGAAGGCTCGTCAGTGATTTTATTGCAATTGCAATGTACCTTGAAGGCAGCTGAGGAAAATTAGAAAACTGTTCTGTTGACAGGCTTTATGTGAATGAGATTTCCCTCATAATAAAATAAAAAATTTTATTACAATATAAAACTTTTTTTTTTACAGTAAAAAGTTATTTTAGGTTTGATATATGTTTTATATGCTGAACGAAGTTAGAGCAGGGTAGAAACTGAACTGTGTTGCACTGAACCCTGATAGATTCATCTAGGAGTCATGTTCTTATTACAGTAAACCTAAACCTCTTAAACTCTGGTCCTACAGTGAGTCCAACACACTCTGGGATTTCCCTGCTCTAACACATTTAATTTTGTTTATCATGTTACTTATCAGATTTACTGTGTTCTGGCAGTCAGATTTGGATGAGTGTAAACTGACAACTCTATTACGTGTATACTATCATGAAATTGCAAGTAATGAAATCGCATTTGAATGTACCACTTAAAGTGAACAAGACATGATTCAAAGTACAAGTAAGCCCTGGGTAGTACAGTATAGCAGGCACCACATACTCACCTGATGCAGGTCCCAGAACAGATTTAATTGTTGATGAAAATGAACCTAACTCTACAGTGTGGAGATACTGCCATCTCATGGTGGGATGAGACAATGCTTAATTTTTTTTCTCCCCTTTCTCCTCTTTTTAATTAAAGTGTTACAGTCTGATCTTTAATTAGGGTGCAATTCAGATATCTTTCTATAGAGAATGTAGACATGCGGGTAAAATAAATCAATGTAGTGAAATTCCAAATATCAACATGTAAAACCACTCCTCAGCAGTAATATAGTAAGTGTAGACAGAAGGCCATTCCAGTAAAACAGGAAGCTGCTCTGCTGGGTTGTTTTTATTTACTTATTTATTCATTATTATTTTTATATTATTGCCTGTCCTATGTACTCAAGCGATCCTTTCTGACTTCCGCATTTGATAGTAAAGAGGTAATAAATCATGAACCTGTTAGTCTTGACTTGCAATGCTATCATTCTCCTCAGCTTCAGTGAACGGTTAGGAACAGAGTCATCGCTTCACAGAGCGAGGATGGAGAGGAAGTGGCCAGGTGGAGCAGAGTGGATGGAGAGGAAGCAGAGAGGATGCAGAGGAAGTGCCCAGCTGGAGCAGAGAGGGAAAGGGCACACAAGAGGAAAACCCTCTAAAAAGTAGAAGTATAAATGTAACAAAATTGCTGATCAGTTCAGGGCTTCAGCTGCAGCTCAGTGTCATCTCTAAATACTGTAGGTTTGTGTTCGCTAACTTAGCTAAACAAGCATTAACCACAGTTTAACTACTAGCAAACGTTATCACTATTACTATCGTCACTCAAAATATGCTAAAAGACAGCATTATCTACTGTATAGATATAATACTAAGTAATTTAGCAAAGAACTATCCAACATACAGGATATTTAGTCAGGCCCGGATTAAGAATTCAGAGGCCCCTGGGCACAATGTCTTGTAGCCTGTAGATGTTCTCCATCATCCAGGATTCACACCACGTGATTGGAACAATGCTTTCCTGGACCAGCAGCAACAACATCAAGGCATTTCCCTGCGTAGGGTAACTCACAGCTAACCTCGGCTTCAGGTCGTGCTGCACTGCTAACACCTGCCTCCTCCAGTGCCTGGTTAACTTGCTCGTCATCTTCCACAAATTCTTCAGCCTGATACTCCTCCTGGCTCTGCTTGAAGAATGTTTGAATAAGATGGCACATGTCTTAATAAAGACACCTCCCTCTCCTCTTTTTCTCTTTTGCGTTTACTACAAGCACTTCTCTCAATCATGTTGAATTAGGACGACTCCCACAGTCCCCTGGTTCGGCTCTCTGAAGGCAGTGCGGGCTTTCCACATTTGCTCTTGACCAATTATATCATTCTGTTTAGATTTAAAAATATACATGGTGTCATTATCTGAAGACAGCGGCTATTTACACTAAGTGACAATAAATAGCAATATATTTCTATTTACATTAGCTTATATAAAAGTAGCAGTTCTTTGCAATATGTGCAAATAGTTGTTAGATATTATTTATACTTATAAATAGTGGCCGATACTATTTTCACCTCAGTATTGTTGTACATTATCAGGATGCAGTGTAAATGACTACATTTATTAAAATTGTTAAATGGATGCCATCTTATTGGGACAATAAATCCCTTCCTACACCTTTCCCTAACACTTTATTACTAAACAGTCTAGGCACTTTATTTCCACTTTTCAAAAATTTTCTTCGTGTTTTTAAAATACCTGAGTATTTAAGTTAAAAAAACACACACACACATATTGCCGTAATGTGGTGCTTTAAATTTAACTAAAAGAAATTTAGATTCTGTGCTCACAAATTACAGTGAGGTTAAAAAGTTGTCGTTTGCCTACAATGTGAAGACAGTTCTGTTCATAGCACAATGGCCAAAAAAGTGACTTTTGTTTACCTCTCTTCTACATGTAATGTACTTTTGTGAGTGAAAAGTAGAGCGTTACTGGCAGCTTTGCACTTCTGGTGTTTGTTAAATGCTTGGCATACCCATGTAAGCTGATATCAATTAGGACTGCTTCAGTACCTCTAGGTTGCTTGTTTATGTTTTTATGGGATGGCCGCACAGTGTGTAATAAATTGAATTTAGGAAAGAAAAAAATAGGGTTGTCAGTGGTTTCAAAATTTGTTGTGGGTATATGGGTCCTGGATGAGTGTGAGACTCCCGGCCTGAAATTATGTCCCAGTCCGGCCCTGGAGTAATGTATCTCAATACAAGCACTAATTCATTACATCCACTACAAACAACATAGGCCTAATCATTTGAAAGCTGATACAGCTTTACAGCATATAATTTAATTGTTTAAAAATATCATTAAGTAATTTCTGATCTGACCAGAAAGATATGAACATTCATCATTATAATTCATGGCCCAAATTATTGGGGCAGTTGGTGGGGTTGGCGTTCCAGGGGAACAGAGGATGCTGGTATTCGAGCACACACTGCAAATGAGTTAATTGTGCTGCTGAGTGTTGCAGTGAATTCTGGGAGTATTCAGCACACGGTTGAAACTGGGCCCAGTCTTCCTGATTCTCAGCGCAGAAGGTTCTGAGGAAATGGCCAATTTCAGTTGGCTCTTTCCACCTGTCTTTTGGACTACAGGTGGTACCCCGAGGTTAAGCTCACTGTCATGCCTAATTTTTCCACGAAGCTGGAATACTGAGGTGAACTGTGTGCTTCTGTTGCTAACAATGTATTCCCTGATGCCAAAGTACAAAACACGTGATTAAAAAGTAGTTCCACTGTGATGAAGGCTGTGGGTAACCTGGGCAGGGGAATTAGGTGCAGTGATTTAGAGAATTTGTCTGTGATTACAACAATGATGGTGTTGTTCCTTGGGGCGGTCTATGATCAAATCCACTGTCAGATGAAATGCCACTATGGTGTGGATAGGGGCAAAGTTTTTGTTCTTGGAAAGGTATGATGGACCCTGGCTTTTGCTCAAGCGGAGCTGGACGAGACAAACTGACGTATGCCAGCCGACCTGTTGGGCTGCCAATACTTGGCCCACAGCAGATGATATGGTCTGTGTGTTTAATCTGCAGCTATGGTGCTGCAGGTATGTGCCCAATTGATGAGTCTGTCTCACAGGGTAATGGGCACAAACTTCTTACTCAGAGGACATGCCTTCCATTGTTCCAAATGACAGCACCCATGAAGCAGGAAGGTGGAAGAATGTGCTCCCTGCTCCCTTCTCTTGGACTAGCCATGTGTAACTAGGACAGAGAATCGGCTTTTGTGTTCTTTGATCCCAGCCTGTAGGAGGGTGAAATTAAATCAGGCAAAGAACAGATCTCGGTGGGCTTGGCGAGGATTGAGACCTTTGGCTGTTTTGAGGTATTCAAGGTTTTTATGGTCCGTAAAGATGGTGAATGGATGTGTGACGCCATTTCTGCAGTCCCAGTTTCACTCCCCGCAGCTCTCTGTTCCCAGTTTAGATCAAGATGTCATTGACGTAGGCTATGACAAATCTTATGAGCATGTCTCAGTACATCATTGATTATGCACTGGAAGCCTGAGAGCCCATATGGCAGGACACAGTACTCAGGGTGGCCAGAGGTGATGCTAATTTCCCAAAGGCAAACCATATTAAATGCACTGCAGAGATACTGCTTGGTGAAGACTTGAGCAGAACAAAGTTGTTCTAGAGCTGCGGGGACAAGAGACAGTGGATAATGATACTTGATTGTGATTTGAATGAGTCTTCAACAATTTATACAGGGTCGAAGGCCACCTCCTTTCTTCTCCATGAAAAAGAAGCCTACTGATGCAGGAGACATGGAAAGGTGAATGTACCCTTGTTGCAGTGCTTCTTGGATGTATTCCTCCATAGCACTTCATGAAGGTCTTGTTACTTGGAAGGGATTCTCCCAGGTTTTCTGTTCTTGGGACTTTCCACTGTGGTGAATGCCAACATGAGCTGAGGTGCTTGAAGACAGTGTTAAGGACTGAATCGAGCAGTGAGTGATTTCCTTATCTGTCCATGATATCTGTGGCTTGTGTAGTTGCATCCAAGGGACCCCCAGAAGATGATGTGGTGTATAGAGGTCACAGTGACTAGGAAGGAGATGTGCTCTTGGTGCAATGCACTGACTTGGAGGAGGAGGGGCTGGGTACAGAGTATGATGGTGCCATCACCAGTGGGTCCTCCATCAGTAGCGTGGATGAGTAGAGGGCTTGCATGGGTTCCAGCTGACCGTTTATATTTGGGAAGGTTCCGCTTCCCCTGAGTGGTGGCCGGTTATGGAGCAGGTGATCAAGACATATGGAGAGATCGATCAGAGAATCAAGAGTCAGTTAGTCGTCTCAGCATGTCATCTCAGTGAGGATTTCAAGACTCAGACTCTGATGAAATGCCGCTTTGAGGGCAGGTTCATTCCACCTGCTACCTCCAGCAAGAGTGTGGAATTCCAGTGCATACTCGGACCCTCTCTAATTATTCCCTGATTTCTTTCCCTTCAGGTGAATGGTCAAAGACATGTTGAGACAGCTCAATGATCCAGTCATAGGAGGTCAGTTGTTCGCCTGCTTGAAACCACACTGCTCTATCCCAGGTTAAAGCTTTGCCAGGGAGGAGGCTAAGAAATAACGCAATTTTTTTGCTGCTCCATTAACCTCTGTAGGCAAAATACAGTGAGCATTGCAGCAGAAACCCTTTACATTAACAAGTTTCACCTTTAAACTTATCGGACAGGGAAATTAGTGAGCTTACACCAATGTAGATGGGCATGATGTAGCAGTGGCAGAGTTCAGTCAAGCATTGGCGGCGCTCTCCCACCAGTTGTCGATGTGATGCCACAATGTTTAGCCAGTCATACTCTCCTGCTGCACCCATAGTGCTGGTAATCTGTCATAAAGTAGACGCTGAAGCGAATGCAAATACAGTTTAGCATTTTATTAAAAGGAACTGGAAAATAAATCCAAAACATTAAGCGAAGACATAGACAGGAGACAAAAAGGTCAGGCGATCAGCAAACAATAATCTCGAGCAAATCCAAAATGCAAAAGCCAGATAGTAAAACACGATCGAAAGTAGAATATTAACACACAGAATAAAAGGAGCATTCTTTGGCATTGAGTGGTTGTTTTTGAGTCCTTCATCTAGTGACGGGTCTAACTGGATACTGATGTGCATGATTAGAAGGCAGGTGACTGTGAACATGACAAAGTACATTTGGAATTTTGGAAATTTGGTCAGGGGCAGTCATGTTGGTAGGCCTCAGTGTGTTCTGGGAAAGTGTTGACCTGACACTTGACATTGTGTTGATCCTCATCATTGGACTGCTGTCTCTGTCCTCAGTGGATGTCTTTGTCAGCACACTTTGGAGGGCTGAAACACAGTAACATAATCATCACACACACATAAAATAAAACTGAGATCTTAAAAAATAACCGTATACTAAAAAGGAAATTACTTTTATTGGCTACTTAAGTGACACGATCTCAACCAGACTGATGCAGAATAATTCCACCTGTTGAACCACATCAGTCTTACCTTTAAGTTTCCAAGGGGATATCTTTAAAGTCTATAGAACCTTCCATGGATTTCATTTTTCTTAAGTACCATTGGCACTGACAAAATGGTAAGTTTTGTGAAGCCCCACAGTTGTACCTGTACACAAAAGTCAATTTATAACCATATACTGTTCTAATATTTAGTCATAAATCTGTGAAAAAAATGGATTGAAATATACTGAAAGGAACATACATGCAAACATACAAATGCAGTGTATTTAATTCAATGATCATTTGAGAAATGGAGTTTTATATGGTAATATTAATGTGTTTATTTTAATACATTATTGTTTCTATAATATCAACATCATTAAATGTAACTATAAATGGATAACAATGGATAGAGTGTGCCATTCTTTAATAAACACTAACAAATAAATACATTTTTTATTGCTGTGGTGTGCAAGAAATAAAACATGGCCGGGCAAGCTGTTTATAGAAAAATAATCAGCTTCAGTCTAGCAATAGCATCAATCCATTCCATTACTGATTATATTTCTATAACAGCACACCCTCATATATTTTACTCCTTATGTTAATAATTTCAAACATTTATTATTTCTAGCCCATGTTACACATATGTTAACTGAAGCTTTTGCCTTGGATCTGCATGATTTTATGCATTGTGCTGCTATCATATGATTGGCTGAATTGATAATTGCATGAATGTGCCGGTCCATAAGTGTTCCTAATAAAACATGTAATTTACAGATGTATCAACAGGGTATGATGAACCTACTGAATATATATAATTGAAATCTGAGGTCACTTACTGGACTGTAGGTGGCATGTTCACATAGTGAGGATTCTGCCATAGCAGAATGTTTTTCTGCTGTTCAGCACTGTCAGAACATAGAGAGAGAGAGAGAGATTGAGATTGAGAGATTAGACCAAATCTCTTTGTGAACTATTCTGCAGAGTTCTACAAAGTATACCTGTATTATATGTAGGCATCCTGGGAAAACTTTCCATGTGGTCATTTATATACAATGGAGGAAAATATTTATTCAGTAATATTCACTTTTATTTTTGTTATTCAACATACAGTGGGGGAAATAAGTATTGGACGTGTCAACATTTTTTTCAGTAAATATATTTCCAATGAGGTTATTCACATGAAATTTTCAGGACTTTAATGTTGTGAATTCTTTATATTTGTGGATTTCTTGAGTTAATACTGATGTCTGGTGAAAATTTCATGTGAATAACCTCATTGGAAATATATATACTGAAAAAAATGTTGATGCTTCCAATACTTATTTCCCTCTCTGTACTTACATACATACAGTATATATCCACTTCAAATTTATACACATTTTCTTTTGACAATTGTTCATAAATGTGAACAAAAAAAGGATGTATTCATAAAATCCTCAAAAAGTTTAATGTATTTTGTTAATATTTATAAGTACAGAGTCAAGACATTATGGGTTTAAACTTGAAGTGTATAAATGCACTGGAAGTATATTGAGCACCAAAAACCAAAGTGTCTGAATATTTATTACCCCCTTACTGTACAGCTCTGAAAACTACTGACTTTCCTCAACTGAAATATACATATCTTTTGCATGGATCTTAACCACAATAAAGTTATAACATTTTATACAACGATGTTTGAATCCTCGAATCTGATTGGCCAGAAGGTGTGCATTATTTTGTGTAATAGCAAGGATTGGACAGTAGTTCAGACTGTAACACAAATGATAGGTTTATATTAATGCACTTGTTCTAATACATTATTGTTTCTATAGTAACAGCTCATACACAGGGACTTGTACAACGGACATGCCACATAATCTAGACTAATAATAAATGGATTAAAAAGCATGTTGTGATTTAACAAAGTAAAACATATGATCATTGTAGGAGGCATTTATTTAATGTTTATGGAAGTAGTCTCAGGTGTAAGCACTTTGAACACTTAAAGTTTCTCAACACAGGAAAGCCTTTAGGGCTTTCTATTGAGACAGACGGGAGGGAGGGGACATTTGACAACATAGAATCTAATTATAAACAGTTACATTAATATCATTAATAAGTGTAACATCATAATCGTTGGCAAGTTGCTATGATATAAATGGAGTAACACATAAAAAACTTTGCTGTTTTTCAATAAGAATGGACTTAACACTCTACTGCATGTCATGCCACACCCATGGCATGTCCTTACTTCATGGCTATCCCCAAAAGTGAAAAGGGAGAAAATTGCATGATGATTTAATTCCAGCTGCAGCACAGGGGCAGCACAGACACAGAAATTGATCAAGCTTAGTATATCTCTTTATGGCGCATAGCTATACAACAGCTTAATCAAAGTGTGGTACTCACTGTATGCAGTTAGCACACTTAGCTGACTGTTTTTAATGTTTTGTTTGTTAAAATGGCTTCTAACATACAGTAACATAATCTTTGCAAGTAGATACTCTAGCCTAGGCAGGTTTTATATATCACTTTGTTGATATATTTTTATGGTTTCTTAAAAGCGATGTGTCAAAGTATGTGATCTGCAAAATAAAACAAGCTTGCTTTGTTTGTTGGCCAGAATTCACCCAATGTGACATCCATTGGGTCTTCGCCAGCTACCACAAGTATTCTAATATTTCCACTGCGTGTTTAAAGACAAAATGATCTAATACACATCCATTCTACTGATGGACCTGCTCCCACCTATGGCATTTTAATTTGCTTATACACACTAAGCATGTTGACTTGGTCTGTTAAATTTGCAAATACAACACAGCATTGAAGTACGTTAATAATTTTTTAATGCTTATTTTATATTATAATAACGAAAATTTTTCTTGTATTTCCTCATTTGTAAGTTGCTTTGGATAAAAAACACCTAACAAATCCCTAAAAAAACAACAACCTTACTCTGCGCACTTGCTTCTTCTGGAACTCAATTAATGGATCTTGTATTGTAGCACTACTTGTATTGTACCCCGCTTGTTATATCGCTTTGCTTGTATTTTCTCATTTGTTTGTCGCTTTGGATAAAAGTGTCTGCTAAATGAATAAATGTAATGTAAATGTATGATATAATCAGATAATAATGGGCAGCCTGGGAAAACTATTCATTTAGTCAAATTCTGACATTCTGTAGCCTATTATATACAGTGGGGGGGGATAAGTGTTCAGAGACTTTTGTTTTTGTCATTTAATATACTTCCAGCACATACAGTGCATCTCCTTCAAATTTATACACATAATGTCCTTTGACCTTGTACAGAAAAAGTATGTAGTCATGAGCATGCAGAAAGGAATATTTGTTGTTGTTGTTAATAATTACAAAGTCAGCAGACATTATGTGTGTAAATTTGAGGTCTATATATGCACTGGACATATATTAAATAATGAAAATCAAAGTGTTCAAATACTTAGCTCTGAAAACAACAAACTTTCCTCAACTGAAATACCTTCCTCTTTTGCATGACTCTTAAACCATAAGTAAAAGTTCTAACTTTTTAAAATGTGCTTACCACCAAAAGTGAAAAGGGAGAAAATTGCATGACAGTTTCAGTCTAACTGTGGCGCAATAGCCGCACAGACATTTTGATATCCGGCTTCTCATTACAAAAGGAACTGATTGTATAGGCATATGTCTGTTTATAGCATGTAGCTACATGTTAAAATGGCTTCTAACATGCAGTAACATAATCTTTGCGAGCAGATACTGTAGCCTAGGCAAGTTTAAAAAAATACATAAAAACATTTCTACATCATTTTGTTGATATATATTTTTATGGTTTCTTCAAGTCGATGTGTCAAAGTATGTGATCGGCAAAATAAAACAAGCTTACTTTGTTTGTTGGCCAGAATTCACCCAATGTGACGTCCATTGGGTTTTCGCCAGCCACCACAAGTATTCTAATATTTCCACTGCGTGTTTAAAGACAAACTGATCTGACACACACCCTTTCAACTGTAGGACCTACACCCACCGATGGCATTTTAATTTGCCTATACACGCTAAGTATGGTGACATAGTCTGTTAAATTTGCAAATACAACACAGCATTAAAGTACATTAATAATTTTTTTATGCTTATTTTATATTATTATAACAATAAGTTTGCTGTATTTCCTCATTTGTAAGTCGCTTTGGATAAAAGTGTTTGCTAAATGAATAAATGTAAACGTAATGTAAATGTATGATATAATCAGATAATAATAACAATTTAATTGCTTGGAATATAAAGTGCATACTCTCATGTAAATTATACATGCTTATTTCAGATTTATATAAATGATAAAATACACCCTAACCATGCATTTGATGTAAATAAGGATTGCCTATTATCAAGAGCTTTTTGTGTCCTTAACTAGTCCCTATTGTCTCCATTACTGTATATGAATATACATCTATAGCTGTGATTTGGGTGTTAGAATGCCTTTATAAAGTTTTAAGGCTGTTTGGAGGTAATACTGAGTTTAGTGGAATATTACTGGAGGTTCTCATTTCAAAGCTCCTTTAATGGAATAGAGCAATGGCATGTCAAGTTGTGTAGTTAAAAGGAAGTGTAGTCGTGAGGAAAATCTATAACCTGGGTATACTGGAAAACTTTCATGTCATGTTTTATTCCTTACATACATTTCTGCTTCTAAAATAAAATAAAAATGATTGAAAAAAAAAAAATATTCACAAGATACAATACTTACAACCTGTAACTGGAAATGAATTTGAATAAGGAATTTGAATACTTTTACTACCTCTGTTACTTATAGATTGTTAACATGAAAATGACAACATCAACAAAAAAAGTCTTACCTCATGGATTATTGAGGAAGAGGGTTCTGTTGTTATTTAATGCCTCTTCATTTAGCTGTGTGTAAAGCCAAGGTTTTTCTCCAGTGTTAAAGGTAACACTTCTGATGTTAGCTCTCATCATGTGACATTTTTCTGACTGTATAAGTAAAACCTGATTGGGTTCCTTTGTCAGCTGCCAACTCTTTAACCAATAGCTATTTTGTTGGTCCCGTCATGGCCAAAAGTATTGTCAGTGACATAAATTTTGTGTTTTGCAAAGTTTGCTGTTTCAGTAGTTGTAGATAATTTTTTTCACATTTCTATGGTATACTGGAAATCAATGATGCACATTTAATAAGTTTTAAAGGCTTTTATTGGCAAAAAAAAAAAATTCAATAAATGCAAAGAGTCAATATTCACAGTGTTGACTTGTTCTTCATAACCTCTGTATTTCGCTCTGGCATGCTGGATATCAGCTTATGGGCCAAATCCTGACTGATGGTGATCCATTCTTGCCTTATTACTGCTCGGAGTTGATCACAATTTGTGGACTTGACCACAGGTTTTCTATGGGATTAAGATCCGGGGAGTTGCCTGGCCATGGATCCAAAATTTCAATGTAATGATCTCCGAGCCACTTCATTATCACTCTTGCCTTGTGACATGGTTCTCCATCACGCTGGAAAATGCACGGATCATCACCGAATTGCTCCTTGATCGTTGGGAGAAGTTGCTCTTGCAGGACATTTTGATAGTATTGTTTATTCATGGCAGTGTTTTGGGGCATAATTGTGAGAGAACCCACTCCCTTGGATGAAAAGCAACCTCACACATGGTCTCAGGATGCTTCACTTTTGGCATGACACAGGACTCATGGTAGCGTTCACCTTTTCTTCTCCAGACAATCGATTTTCCAGATGTCCCGAACAGTCGGAAGGGGGCTTCATCGGAGAAAATAACTTTGCACCAGTCTTCTGCTGTCCAATCTTTGTACTTCCTGCAGAATGTCAGTCTGTCCTGACTGATGTCTGTCTGATGTTTTTCTTGGAAAGAAGGGGCTTCTTTGCTGCCCTTCTTGACACCAAGCTGTTGTCCAAAATCAGATGCACTCTCATCCACCTGTTGCCAATATTGAGCAAGCTCTGCACTGGTGGTGACACGATTCCATAGCTGACTCCTCGGGAGGAGACGATCCTGGAACTTGCTGGACACTCTGGGATGTCAGTTGACAGTTGAACCTCTCTCTTTGAAGTTCTTAATGATCCGGTAAATGGTTCTTTCAGGTGCAATATTCTTTGCAGAAGTTTCTTTGCATGTGAGGCCATTTTGATGCAAAGTGATGATGGCTGCACGTCTTTCTTTGGGGGTAACCATTGCTAACACAAGAACACAATGATTGGAAGCACTTCTTCCTTACTTTTATAGCAATCAGTCTGCTCTTACAATCTGCTCTTATAATCAGAATGATAGTGATTTCACCTGTGTAGTACCCGTTGACACTTTCCCATATGCTGATGATGTGATTAGTGAAATGGTGTTAGCTGGTCATTTTGTGCCAGGGCTAAAAAAAACTATGAAATTTGAGCTTTTGTGATAAAGTAATTTTATTTGGGCCAACGAAGCTTTTTGCATCACTCTGCACAATAATCTAGAAACAATGTGAATCAACACCACAACAACTGAAGCAGCAAACTTGTGCAACACACAAAATTGATGTCACTGCCAATACTTTTGGTGGGCTGTACACACATTTATATACATACTATTACACCTAGGGGCAATTTGGAGTTGCCAGTGCCATGTTTTTTGGAGGTGGGAGGAAATTGGAGAACTGGACACTGGAGAATCTGTTTGCATTTTGTTAAGTTTCATACAAATTAGGTCATAAGAAAAGGTGTGCACTCTAAGGGTACATTTACACGACAACGGTGTACTAAAAACAGAAAAGTTTTTCCTTTGCGTTTTTGAAATGTTTTGCGTATAGATGACAACGTTGTCCCCGTTATCCCCGTTCACCCGAATATGCGAAAACGACTAAAAACGCTGTATTATGCATGCCATGCCAGTAGTTGGCGATGTCACTTGTAAAGAAAAACTATGCGCCTGCGCACATAAGCATTCACACCAACCTGTCCGCCATATTAATTGAAAATTATTCATTGTCATTGTGAAAACTCGAACAGGAATTGTGAAAACTCACTCTTGTCAAGCATAAAGTTTGCGTTTTCAGGCCCCAAAATACTGTTGTTGTGTAAACAACCCCTAAGCCTTTTTGGGGAAGGAAAATTAGGGGCCATTTACACGACGACATTTTCAAGTAAAAATAAAAACTTTTTATGTGTTTTAGCTGTTCGTTTACACGACAATGGCGTTTCGGGGCCTGAAAACGCAAACTTTTGAAAACGGGTTTCAAAGTACAAGTTTTTGAAAGCAATGGCTTTATCATCTCCGTGTAAACGTACAAAAACGAGAATCTGCGAAAACGATGACGTCATGCGCATGTGTATTACGTGTTCAGTCTATAGGTATGTGCGTAAGGACTTCAAAACAACGTGCGAGATATTCAAAACTATACAGGACTGTGTTTGGCTGCTCAAGAATTTGAGTTTGGAGTATAGCTGTATCCTTTTAATGTTAATAAAATATAGAAAGCAGACTGACTGCATGGGACTCAATATATTCACTATTTCGATTTTTTCAGTATTTAAAAATGAACAAGCTTTGTTAACAGATTTCTGACCTGGAGCACAAAAAAAGCTAAAAGATGAAGACAGAAAAATCCATTTCCACATTGAAAAACATTTATGCACATTTCATGTACATAAAATTATAATACATTAGGGATGTCTCAGCATTTATTAACCAAGAAAAATAAGCCGGATCTATGGGTGACAAGCATGTTTTCACAATTCTTTATGACAATGAATAATTTTCCAAGTCTAACTATCGAGATTCTAAGTAACTGGAGATTTTTTTCGTACTCCACATAGATCATAAACCATTGAAATCATTATTTTGTTTCTTATCCAGAAAAACCACAGCTCCCCTGTTTACTTGTATTTGTTTATAGGACAGTCTTGCCCGGATCAATATGGCGGACACGTTGACGTGAATGCTTATGTGCACAGGTGTGTAGTGTTTCTTTAAGTGACATCACCATCTACTGGCCTGGCATGCGTAATACAGTATTTTTAGTTGTTTTCACGGATCCGTGTGAACGGGGATCGTTTAGACTACATTGTCGTCTGTATGGATAACGTTTAAAAAAAAACGCAAGGGAAAAACATTTCCATTTTTAGTACACCGTTGTCGTGTAAACATACCCTTAGAAAAGTACTCCGTTAACAGACTTTATATAAATAAGATTTCTAAAAGCCTATTAAAATTACGTACAATAATATATATATATATATTTGTTACATTAAAAAGTTATTTTAGGTTTTATATTTGTTTTATATGCTGAATGAAGTTAGAGCAGGAGAGAAACTGAACTGTGTTGCACTGAATCCACAGGATCCTGCTAGATTCAGTTAGGAGTCATGTTCTTATTACAGTTATAGCAATGGCAAATGTTATGTGGGCCAAAAGTGGCCCGGTAATAAGAATACAAACTTTTTACACTCTGGTCCTGAAAAATCAGAGTCCAAAACACTCTGGGGTTTCCCTTTTTCACACTTCAATGTACCTCTCAAAGTCAACAAAGCAGATTCACAACGTGGCAATGCTGCCATCTCATGCTGGGATCAGACACTGTATGAAACCTTTTTTCCTTCTTCATCAAAATGAAAGTGTTCTTTAATAAAGGAAATCAATCAATTTTGTACACAGATTGAAGACATGCTGGTAAAATGTAGTGAACATCCAAATAGCAAAATGTAAAACCCCTACTCAGCAATAACATAGTTTGTGTAGATAGTAAGCCATTCCAGTGAAACAGAAATTGGAGAAATACAGAGATGCAGAAATAACAAATAAATATTAAATAATAAAAACATTATGTCATTATTATCATTAATACATTACAAGCAATACAAACAACATAGGCCTAAAATGTGAAGGCTGATACAGCATACAGAATGATTGTTTACGATATCTTTCATTCATTGCTGGTCTGACCAGAAAGGTATGAACATTCATCATCATAATTCATGACCCAAATTATGTGATGAATATGCACTGGATTGACTGATGCAATTCATTTAAATGGTAATAAACATAGTGTCCTGCTTCTTTAGCAGTACAGGTCATAAGGCACACAAATGTAGCAGAATGTACGTCAGTATTACAGTGTATTACCAAAGTATGTTAATTTTGTAAAATAATGGTTAACTATTAGTACATGATAAATTTGGCAAAGTGATCTCATTGGTGCACTTTTGGAGAACTGAAACAACGTTACATTCAACAAATTTAACTGAATTGTTTGTCAGTTGCATCTGTGTATGTGCATAATAATAGTAATAATAATAGTAGTAATAATAATAATAATAATAATAATAATAATAATAATAACAATGTTTTGTATGATTTGCCCTAAGACAGTCTTCTTGCTATTGTATTGATCCTCATCTTTGGTATCTGTCCTCAGTGGATGTCTTTGTTGGCACTTTGGAGGCCTGAAACACAGCAACATGATCATTACATGACCAGAAAGTGAAATTGAAAAGTAAGTATAAAATAAAATAATGAGTTTTAAGGTAAGATTATTATTGGCTGCTTAAGTGATACAATCTGAACCAGATTCACAATATTTCCACCTGCCTATCCACATTTGTCTTACCTTTTACCATTCCATAGGAGAATCTTTGAATTCCATAGGAGCATCTTTGAATTCCACGGCGCTTTCCATGGAGTTTTTTCTTAGAAAAAACTGACACTGACTGATTGAGGGCACTGATAGATAACGTGAAGCCCCATAGGTGTACCTGTTACAAAATAAGATAAAATAAAACAAGTTACATCATAACCATAAACAAATGTTTAACCATAATCTTATGAGAAAGTTGACTGAAATATTTGGAAAGAAACATGCCCAAATACACTCTGCTTACTCTGAGCTCAAATGCAGCCTGGTGTGAATTTAAATCCTTATCGAATAATATTAATCATTTGAGCCAAGAGGATAATTAATTGTTTTGTCACGTCTGTATTCATTTGACAAATGGAGATTTGTCAAATAAGATATTTCTATTGTTTAAAAGCATGTGCTGTTGAATTCTCTATTCTGATTGGTCAGACGGTTTTGATTCATTTTCTATAACAGCAGCTCTGGCAAAAGATCTAGCTGCAAGACTAATCGCAGGTCTATTTTATTGCAGTCGTTCTAAAATGTATTGTAATGTGAAAGCTCCACAACAACAGTTTTTAAAAGATGTGTAATTGTTGATACGGTCAAGTTTTCTGTGAGGGGATGATTATTTAGCATTTTTGGAAGCAGTCTTCAATATCCAAAGAGATAAAGCTGTAATTTATTTCTGGTGCATGAATTCTTCAGGACAGATGGCTTTGTGGTTTCTCAGTAACATGATAAGCTGCATTTGTGTCTAACTTCAAGATAGACAAAACAAGAGATGCTTGTGAAGGAACAACTGTTTATATCTGCTAGAAACATTCCACAACTTTAAATCCAACTATAAATGGATAAAAAAAAAGTATCCATCATGACATTCCTTAATAAACAAACCCTTTGTTAGTTAACAAATTGTTGTGGTATTAGAAGAATAAAACATGTTACAGGAATATGTAATAGATGTTCTAGAAAATGAATCTGCTTCAGGGTGGTAACAGCATCACACCACCCTGTTGTTGATTATTTTACTATAACAGCACAGCTTTTGTGTTTTGATACTTACTTCAGAGATGTCAGTTTAACATTGAATATTTATAGCCCATATTACACATATGCACTCCGTTGGACATGGGGCGTTCCAATAATACTGATATTTATTATAACAGCACTCTTACAGTTCACTGTTTGCATCACTCTGCATCACTTGTTTGTGTTAGCTGCATCAAAAATCAAATTCTTGCAATTGTGTGTTAAACTGAAGCCATTAGTTCAGTTACTATGGTCTGTCATTTTGTCTATGCATTGCATATCACACCCTTGCTGTTAATCAGCAATTAATGAATATCAGCGAGGGTGTGACTATCTGCGTCATTCAGCCATTGACCTCATGCCTACGTCCGAGTCACAGTCATGATAATATTCAGTACAACAGCACACTACAACCTACTGTATTTGATACTAGGTTTCTAAAGGATTTCAACTTTTCGGAATAAAAAAATTGTCAGTTGTAAGGGTTTCCCTAGAAGGAAAAAACAAAGAACTCTCAATGGTGTATAAATGTATAAATAAAGTATACATTTAATGTAGTGTTAGTCACCCATTAACAAGCAAATACAGCCCCGCAGATGGCTTTTAGTGGTGTTTAGACAAATGGTGGAACTTCCAGCTTAGTACACCTAAATCTACTTGTATTATTCAGAAGAGCTGCAGGAAATTGGCTTTTTTTTATTGTCCAATATTTTATTTAATCATTTTGTATGACGTGAGTGTATATGCTTTTGAAGCTCATGTATAATTCACCCATGGACTGTCATTCAAATGAAGGTTAGCTATGTAACAAATGCTTAGCCTTCAGTCAACTCATAGTCAGATAATTAGCAGGAGAATCAATATTAAACCTCATCCATGGCCAAAAGACCTAAAGAGAATAGGTTGGCCTTGCTCTCTTTGTGGAAATCATGTAATTATTCTCTCTTCTGTTGAAAATGGTGACACTGGCCAGTCATGGGTTTTTGTGGGCTCATATATATGGAATATGACAGTTAGTGTCTCCTCCAAGGACGTTTGGCAGCCCTGAGAGTTCAAATCCCCGCGTTGTCTCAGTACAACAGTTGGACCCTTCAGCAAGTCTCTTAATTAACCCTCAATTGCTCAGGATGTTTGGATTATAACTCTGCTTCATTTGCCGGGCAAATCACCATGAACAATTATTCATATCTCCTATTGCCATCATTTAAAGTTACACTGTTCACATGTCTACCCAGTGAAACTGAATATGAAATTTGTTAGATGATTTTCTGTAAATATTTGTACTATACAGTCACCAACACTTTTTAGGAACACCATATTAATGCTGTGTAGGACCTCCCGTTTGCTTTTAGAACAGGTTGAATTCGTCATGACATGGATTTCACAAGCTGTTGGAAACTTTCCTTTGAGATTCTTTAAGATTGGGAGTTGACATGATTGCATCACATAATTAATTTAATAAATTTTTCAGCTGTCCATTCATACCGTGAATCTTCCATTCTACCACATCCCAAAGTGCTCTACATGGATGCAGGTGACTGCATCTGGTGACTGGGGAGGCCACTGAAGTACACTGAACTCATCATTATGTTCATGGATTTTTGTAACATGGCACATTATCATTCTTGATATAGTAATTAAAAGATCATTTGGATACACGTGGTCAGTAACAATACTCAGATAGGCTGTTCTATTCAAACAATGCTCAATTTGTATTAAGGGGCTCAATGTGTGCCAAGAACACCTTCCCCATTACACCCAAAACCATGACACCACCAGCAGCAGCCTAAACAACTGACACAGTGCAGGTTGATCTATGGATTCATACTGCTGATGCCAAATGACCTTAACCCTACAGTGTCACAGCAGAAATCAAAGTTCTTCAGACCAGCGGATTTTCCCCCAATTTTCTATTGTTCAATTTCTCTTCCCCGTGTAGCATCAGATTCTTGTTCTTGGCTGACAAAAGTGGAGCCAGATGTGGTCTTCTGCCATTGTAGCCAATATGCCTCACAGTTCAACATGTTGTGCTTTCTGAGATGCTTTTCTGCTCACCACGGTTGTAATGAATGTTTATTTGAGCTACCGTAGCATTCCAGTCCGCTCAGACCAATCTAGCCATTCTCCTCTGACCTCTCTCATCAACAAGGTATTTCAGCCTGCAGGACATCTGGATGCCACTGTATTTATATATATATATATATATATATATATATATATATATATATATATATATATATATATATATATATCACAATTCAGTGAAAACTCTAGAGACCACTGTGTGTAAATATGCCTGGAGATCAGCTGTTTCTGAAATACTCAAAGCAGCCCATCTGTTACCAACATCCATACCATGGTAAAGTCACAGAAATCAAATTTTTTCCTCATTCTGACATTTGTAAAAATTAACTGAGCGTTTGAACTGCATCGGCAGTATTTTATGCATTGTGCTGCTGGCACGTGATTGGATGATTGGATGATTGTGTGAATGTGCAGGTATTCAAGTGTTCCTAAAATAGTGTCCAGTGAGTCAATAGAACACATCATCATCATGCATCATCAGGATACGATACTGGATATATTTCATTGAAACGGGGGGTCACTTACTGGTCTGCATGTGATGAGTTGACATTGTGAGGATTCTGCCCCAACAGAACTTTTTGATGCTGTTCAGTACTGTCAGAACGGGTGGAGAGAGAGAGAGAGAGAGAGAGAGAGAGAGAGAGAGAGAGAGAGAGAGAGAGAGAGATTAGACCAAATCTCTGTGTGAACTGTACTGCAGAGTTCTACAGAGTATATCTGTGTATTATATGTGGGCAGCCTGGGAAAACTATTCATGTAGTCAAATTCTGACATTCTGTAGCCTATTATATACAGTGTGTGTGTGTGTGTGTGTGTGGGGGGGGGGGGGGGGGGGGGGTTGGAATAAGTGTTCAGAGACTTTTGTTTTTGTCATTTAATATACTTCCAGCACATACAGTGCATCTCCTTCAAATTTATACACATAATGTCTTTTGACCTTGTACAGAAAAAGTATGTAGTCGTGAGCATGCAGAAAGGAATGTTTGTTGTTGTTGTTAATAATTACAAAGGCAGCAGACATTATGTGTTTAAATTTGAGGTCTATATATGCACTGGACATATATTAAATAATGAAAATCAAAGTGTTCGAATACTTAGCTCTGAAAACAACAAACTTTCCTCAACTGAAATACATTCCTCTCTTGCATGACTCTTAAACCATAAGTAAAAGTTCTAACTTTTTAAAATGTGCTTACCACCAAAAGTGAAAAGGGAGAAAATTGCATGACAGTTTCAGTCTAACTGTGGCGCAATAGCCGCACAGACATTTTGATATCCGGCTTCTCATTACAAAAGGAACTGATTGTATAGGCATATGTCTGTTTATAGCATGTAGCTACATGTTAAAATGGCTTCTAACATGCAGTAACATAATCTTTGCGAGCAGATACTGTAGCCTAGGCAAGTTTAAAAAAATACATAAAAACATTTCTACATCATTTTGTTGATATATATTTTTATGGTTTCTTCAAGTCGATGTGTCAAAGTATGTGATCGGCAAAATAAAACAAGTTTACTTTGTTTGTTGGCCAGAATTCACCCAATGTGACGTCCATTGGGTTTTCGCCAGCCACCACAAGTATTCTAATATTTCCACTTTGTGTTTAAAGACAAACTGATCTGACACACACCCTTTCAACTGTAGGACCTACTCCCACCTATGGCATTTTAATTTGCCTATACACGCTAAGTATGGTGACATAGTCTGTTAAATTTGCAAATACAACACAGCATTAAAGTACATTAATAATTTTTTTATGCTTATTTTATATTATTATAACAATAAGTTTGCTGTATTTCCTCATTTGTAAGTCGCTTTGGATAAAAGTGTTTGCTAAATGAATAAATGTAAACATAATGTAAATGTATGATATAATCAGATAATAATAACAATTTAATTGCTTGGAATATAAAGTGCATACTCTCATGTAAATTATACATGCTTATTTCAGATTTATATAAATGATAAAATACACCCTAACCATGCATTTGATGTAAATAAGGATTGCCTATTATCAAGAGCTTTTTGTGTCCTTAACTAGTCCCTATTGTCTCCATTACTGTATATGAATATACATCTATAGCTGTGATTTGGGTGTTAGAATGCCTTTATAAAGTTTTAAGGCTGTTTGGAGGTAATACTGAGTTTAGTGGAATATTACTGGAGGTTCTCATTTCAAAGCTCCTTTAATAATATGGAGCAATGGCATGTCAAGTTGTGTAGTTAAAATTCATTGTGATGAAATTCTATAACTGGTACTGGAAAAATTTCCTATAACAACTTGCTCGGTCATGTTTTATTCCTTACATACATTTCAGCTTTAAAAAAAAAAGAGAGAAGATTTTCAAGATACACACAACCTGTGGTGAATTGGAATAAATAATTTGGATACTTTTACCACCTCTGTTACTGATATATTGTTAAAATGAAAGTTAGGAAAAATAAAAGGTCTTACCTCATGTTTTCAGAATGTAGGTTCTGCTGTTATTGAAAGCCCTTGTGTTTATCTGTGTGTAAATCCAAGCTTTCTCTCCGCAGTGTTTGTTGAAATGCTTTCTGTGAAACCTTTGACGTCATGTCTTATCACCTGATATTTTCCTGACGTTACAAGAAATACCTCATGAAGGCGTTCCTCTGCCAATTATCAACTCTTAAACAAATAACTATTGTTGATCTTGTTGTAACAAACTAAGCATCCAAACTAAGCTCTATATATTTTTAAATTGCTAATTATAATTTACTTCTATAGTTTTAATATAATTCTAATTTCATTCCATTGAATAATTATGTATTTCTCAAAAATATTAGATTGCAAAAGAGTCTTCAAATTAAAACAAAGCCACTGCTGTAATAAAATTATATTTATTCAACTTTGGAGTGAGATTGGATTTAAGAAATTAAATTATGGATTTCTTTCTCCTTTTATTGACTGGAATGTAAAAACAGGAAACACAGCTGGGAAATTTCACTGCTATCCATCATTAATTCAAACAAAGGTTTGTTAACGTAAAAATACAAGTCTGATTCTCCACATACACACTAGGCCAGCTATTATCACGTCATAATATGACCATGTGTTGTAGATAACATTGATTTCAATGCTGCACTGACAAACAAAAGCCTGCACTGACACGTCACTGGGTTCATGAATCTGCCTCCTTTAACATCATTTATCCAAATATTTGTGACATCTGGGAAAACTTGGGAAAACTTTCAAGCCCAGAGATGGAGACTGGTCTTATACAGCATGCACACACGCTCCAAACGACCATTAACTTAAACCATTTTTTTCACTGCACATTAACAAATATGCTGGACCAGGGGCAATTCTAGGATTTTAATTTGAGGGGGACTCAGCCCCCAATAAGAGTATGATTTTAAAAAATTATATTGTTTGACTACTAGGGTAGAGCTGCACTGTATACTAATCCACTATTCCATTGTATTCCACTGTATTGCATATATGGGAGTACTGCCAAATACAAGACTACCTGATTTGGTCTTCACTGTACAAACACGCACACACGCGCACACACACACACACACACACACACACACACGTTTCCTGTACAAGCACAAAATTTTACTGTTTGCATTTCTAAGCTCAAGTACAAACCTTAGAAACAGAAACTTTAAAACCATAAGGTGCTTTTCTGTTCACCACGGTTGTAAAGATTGATTATTTGCGTTACCATAGCCTTCCTATCAGCTTGAGCCAGTCTGGCCATTCTATACTGAGATTCTCAACAACAAGGCGTTTCTACCCTCAGAACTACATTTACAGACACCAACAACCCTGCCACGGTCAAAGTCACTGAGATGTTCTGATATTTTATGTGAACATTAACCCTTACATAAGTTCATATTCTGGCCATTTACAGTATAGAACAGATCCATTTCTGACCTGGCTGATACACTGCATCAAGATTAGTCCCTATGCCAAATTATCAACTCCAATGTTATTTCTTATTCAGAAACACCTATAAAACTCAACAATAAATGGGTGTATGGTGCAAAAAAATGCTCCTGAAGTCAGTAGAGCTATAAAATATATGTTGTACAGCACTTGTTTATTGTCTTTTTGGTCTTGTCGTCAAAAAACATCCATTACTGTAGGTCAAAATACCATGGGCCTGCATAACACGTGTAATGATTTTAATAAATGGTAAACAGGTCATAAACATTTCATTTCTGAACTTGAATATAAAAAACTATATGATACACACTAACTTCAGTTCCCCTCTACCCATACTAACATCACCACTCTTTGAAATATGGCAGCATGATCCTTTGCAAATGTAGTTTTCACACTTGCGGCATGTTCTGCTTGTTTTGTGGTCTTTTTCTGTTAGACAAAAATTGTATCTCCTCATCTTCCCAGCATTATCTTACCCGGTATTAGAACCAAGTACAATGTAATAGACCCTGAAAGTGCCTCTTTTCTCACAGGAATGCTTTTGGATCTCATGTCAGTGTCAAATCTCCCCTTGACTGTTGCCACACTTTTCTGTCCAAACAACATTGGTATATGCTCAGACATGATTGAACTATTTCAAGATTATCCCGCTACTGAACAATAGCTTATAATAGTGTACTTATAAGCTGGAAACGGCATTGCTTCCCACACCCAGTAACACAGAGCGACCTACAAACATGACTGCCCAGGACTACAGCGCCCAACAGCCATCACAAACTCTCTAATGGTCACATTCACCTTCATTCTGATTGCACACATCTTGACTCCTTTACACAATCACAGCCACAGTATATAAGGACTTACTGCACAACAATTCAGTGTGAAGTATATTCTCAGTGTCATACACCTGTTGAGGTCAAGCCGTATGTTCGGTAGTGTTTATGACTACGTTCCTTGTTTATGTCTTTGTCTCTTGCCCAAGTAATTGCTTGCATATCATCTGACTTCAGCCTGTTTCCTGACTCTGATTCTGCTCTAGGTTTTGGATTTGTTTGCCTGTTGTCTCTCTCTCTCTCTCTCTCTCTCTCTCTCTCTCTCTCTCTCTCATTTTTGCATCACTTTAGAAAAAGTCACCAAATTTTTATTTTTTGAAAATTCTTCTATAATTGATTTAAAAATCAGGGTGGTTTTAAGGTGTCTGAATGTCAAAGCAGGTCAAATTTGAACTGAACAGTATGAAGGCGTTAACTGAATGTCTTGACCTGTATCTGCATTATTCTATGCATTGCATTGCTGCCACATGATTGGCTGCTGGGATAATTGCATGATAACCACAGTCTTAAACCAGCCATCGTTTTAAACCGTCTTATTTATCAGCAGACTGAATTTGCCTTATTAATTGAGTTTATGACACTTGACCATTGTAATGTTATAAAAAAAACAAAAAAACAAAAAAAAAAAACATTTTCAAAGTTTTATATTTATATTCATATTAATGCCTGTCCATGTAGCCGACTACATTTCCCAGTTATTCCGCCACACTTGTTTTTGTTTTTTTCTTTTTCGTACTTCCGGTATCACTGTAACCGACACGCATTTTAAACCAATCCCATATTGCTAACTCACAGCGTCCAGCGAGGGGGTTGATACAAAAATGTCTCTCTAAAAGCTACGTAGTACTCTAGATAGGGTATAGAAGACCTTGCATGTAGTGCGCCTATGTAGACAGAACAGAAGTGGTTGGAATGCAGCCATGGTTTCTACGCGCGTAACCAGGAAGTGGAAGAGAGTAGAGTGTAATCCCCTCCTCCTACATGTGAGTCGCCTTTTGCACCACGCGCCGTCGGTGAGGAGAGACGGAACCGGCGGGGAGAGGCGACGTCACAGCTAACTAACAACCGAAGCACCCGGCCGAGCGGAGAAAACACCGAGAGAGAGAGCGCGCGAGGAGACGGCGGAGTCTGATTCAGGTACAGGGGGTTGTTAAGGATATAATGACTTAGGTTAGAGTGTTTAAAAAAAAAAGAAGCGCCGAAAGGGTTCGTGTTTCTAAGGGCAACGAGATAAAGTCGTGGATTTGGGTGGGAAGAAACAGAGGCCTAGGTTTGCCGCGCACTTTCCCACTGATTAACGCTTTAATCACGTCAAACGGTTTATAATTTGTACTCTGGTTGTTTTTGCGGTTTCTGTACACAAAACAACACCAAAGAGAACAGATTTCCGGTCGTGTTTGTGTAAGCCTGGTGCTGCACGCTGCGTCAGGTGAGCCTCAGTGAGCTAGCGGTAACACTGCGCCGCTGGAAAAAAATCTCCGCGAGTGTCTTTAAACACTGCAGAAAAGTCTAGACTTTACAACACGCTTCCACAGAGCATGATGCGGGAACAGTGTGACATTTAAACACGTTGTACGGTTTAACATGGCGTTTGTTTTTTTTTGCTCTTTTCCAGGTGCTGAAGCGATTAGAGAGCAGGGAAGATGGCGGACGATCCGAGCGCAGCCGACAGAAACGTGGAAATCTGGAAAATTAAGAAGCTCATCAAGAGTTTGGAGGCTGCCAGAGGGTATGCGGATGCGTTCAGATTATAGCTGGGGTGAATAAACGAATGAATGGGTTGGGGTTGTTCCTCAGTGCTAGCAGCTATCGCTTGCGGTTTAGCCGGACTACTTGGTTTGCTAACTAGCCTGCTAAATGCTAGTTGATTAGCCGGGGCCTTGGGAGGAGTAGCGGTAACATCCGCGGTACAGGAACCGGCAAATGAGGAGCGGTTTAATTTGCCTACGCGGCTGATTTTATGCTTGTAATAATGCAGCTTTGTGGCAAGCTATGCTGAATGTGATTCATTAAGAATATCCGACTGACTCCAAGTTGACTGGACACGTCAGTCTGAGTGCGGAGGGAAAAAAAGTAGTAGCTAGCTAACAGCTAACTGAGCAATGTGGCTGAATGAGTGTACTGAGAATTAGCTTAGTGTGGTTTCGTCTAACTGTCGTTAACACGTCTGTTCATACATTAGTGACTGGTATTTATTTGGCCACGGTTTGCGCTTTATATGTATATATTTGTGTTGGCTGTGCAATGCTAACAAACCGGTTGTAGCCGGTATAAGCTAACAACGTTCTCTCAGAATGGCCCACGCGCCCTAAAACTGACTAAACCTAAGCGCGAGCCCTCATTTGCACAAGCCGCGCTGGTCACGTGTTTTATAATGTCACTAGTTTCTACCGTTAGTTTATCGTGTGTGTGAGAGAGAAATGTGTTCGTGTGTGGTGGTAGTGGGATAATAGTGGCTCCGAGCAGTCTGTGTTTAAATAAGCCATGTGGGAAAAGCAGCATGCTCCACTGCCTTTCACCCTCCTTCCTTTTTACCAGGTAGTTATAGGCTGAGGGCACACTTAAGTCCTTCATTCAAGGACAGTCTGTGTGTGTGTGTGTGTGTGTGTGTGTGTGTTTGTTTGCCCTTTGACTGTATGTAACATAGGTTAGTGGGTTTAGTTTTGAGGAACTTCCCGGAACTAGACAGGAAAGAATCTGCGTTTGTTCCTGACGGGCCGTGTACGTGTTGGAACGGGTCTGATCTCCGTTCCCTTTAACGTTAATGAACCCAGTGTTCTGTCATTAAGTGCAATGGATGATTGTGCTTTTCAGAGTTGTTTCCATGCGCGTGAAATAACATGGCCTTTGATGAATGTACGTGTTCCCAAATCAACACACACATGAGACGTTATGTGTTTTTCTGCTACTCAGGACTATCAACTGTGTTTACACGGTCAATACTGCTGTGCGGTTGCTTTCTTTTTGTAGTGTTTACTGTATTGCTTATTATTATTATCAGTCTTTTGTTTGTTTAGTGTTTAACATTTGGGTTGTTACTTATCCACTTGCCTGATATTTCTTTCGTAGTCAGTGTAGCGCTGTGATTCTGGGCGATCTTTTTTCTTCTTCCTAACGTTATACCCATCTGTGATGAGAGGAATGATGGTAAAGTTAACATGACGCTAGTTTCTAGCAAGAGCTGAAGCACTGTTTGAAAAACATCAGTGCCGTTATGGGGAAATATTCAGGTTTACAGGATTGGTTCTTTTACGTGAAGGAAACCTCCACACTAACACATTCAACATGTTTATATTGATACATTTGTGATTTGTTTAGAGATTCTGGTGCTAATTTGGTGGTTGGTGCTGTGTTTTGATTATTTCTGTTAGGAACTAGTAGTTGTGTGCCGTGCTGATGTCGCAGGGGACGTCCCTAGTGCTTTTGCTGTGGCGGTCACTAAGAGAAACATCTCAAAGATCACAGACATTAGGGATAACTGTCAGGGTTTGCTGTCGGTTCAGAGTTTCCGAACGCACTACAGTTATACGTTCTACAACACAGCTGCTCTGGATTACAGCAGGGGCTCGGCACAGCTAGTCAGCGGACAGGTATGGTGGCTTTAACACTCGTATTAACATGAAAACTGAAGCTGCTTTTGCAGGTTTTACAGATGAGGAGGTGAAAGAACTGCACATACTACAGTTACAGTTCAAGTGGCTTTGTCATTTCAACCATATACAGCTGGTACAGTACACAGTGAAACGAAACAATGTTACTCCAGGACCATGGTGCTACATTAAACACACTAACCATATGAGACGACACAGAACTAAATAAGACGTACACATTTTGTGTAAGACCTACACAAGTGCACGTGCAAACGTGTGCTAGCAACAAAGGACAGTACAGTAACTACTAAAACAGGACAATGGGCACAGTGACAGCGTAGCACAGAACGGTACACAGCTCTAGTGTGGAAGTGTCCGATATAATAGGTAGTTCAGAAGATAGGGGCCAGAGGGTAACAATATAGTTTTAAAATGGTATAAATGTAAAGATAACACGCTATGAATTAGTATTCAGCGGATTAGATTATACCAAATATGGACATAGCAGTTATTGAAGTAGCAGCCAGGTAAAGTGTATAATAGTGACAAAAAATTAAATGATATTTTTTATAAGTACAGTAACAGCAAAAATGCAATATAGTCAATGCAGGAATGTGCAGATATTGCAATGGGAGTGGGGTGGTGTTCAATTCAGTGGGTGTGTCTGTCTGTGTCAGTTCAGTCTCTGAGTATTGAGGAGTCTGATGGCTTGGGGGAAGAAACTGGTACACCATCTGGTCGTGAGGGCCTGTATGCTTCAGTACTTTTTCTAGCCGGCAGGAGGGTGAAGTGTGTGTGAGGGGTGTGTGGAGTCATCCACAATACTGGTGGCTTTGCGGATGCAGCGTGTAGTGTAAATATCTATGATGGAGGAAAGAGAGACCCCACTGATCTTCTCAGCTGTCTTCACTATCCGCTGCAGGGTCTTGTGATCTGATACGGTGCAATTTCCGAACCAGGCAGTGACGCAGCTGCTCAGGGCGCTCTCAGTAGTTCCTCTGTAGAATGTGGTGGTGATGGGCTTTTTTCAGCCTTCGAAGAAAGTAGAGATGCTGCTGGACTTTCCTGTTTATGGAGCTGATGTGGAGGGACCAGGTGACGTTCTCCGCCAGGTGAACACTAAGGAATTTGCTGCTCTTGACGATCTTCACGGAGGAGCCGTTGATGTTCAGAGGAGAGTGGTTGCTCTGTGCTCTCCTGAAGTCAACAACCATCTCTTTCGTTTTGTCCACATTCAGAGAAGAGATGGGTTGTTGGCTCTGCACCAGTCTGTTACCAGCCGCACTTCCTCTCTGTATGCTGACCCTTTGTTTTTGCCGATGCGACTCACCACGGTCGTGTCATCGGCGAACATGATGTGACTGGAGCCGTGTGTTGCTGCACATTCGTGAGTCAGCAGAGTGGACAGCAGTGGACTGAGCACACAGCCCTGAGGGGCCCCTGTGCTCAGTGTCGTGGTGCTGGAGATGCTGTTCCTGATGTGGTCTGACCAAGGTCTCCCAGTCAGGAAGTCCAGGATCCAGTTGAAGATGGTGGTGTTCAGGCCCAGTAGGTTCAGCTTTCCAATCAGGTGCTGCGGAGTGATGAATGCCAAACTGAAGTCTATGAACAGCATTTGACCATTTTTTATCCGGGTGGGTGAGAGCCAGATGTAGGGTGGTTGTGATCACATCATCTATCGAGTGGTTGGGGCGATACGTGAACTGCAGCAGGTTCATTGAGGGGGCAGCAAGGTCTTGATATGCCTCATGATGGGCATCTTGAAGCACTTCATGATGATGGATGTGAGTGCAATGGGACAGTAGTCGTTGAGGCGGGACACTGAAGACTTCTTCGGCATAGGGACAATAGTGGTGGCCTTGAAGCACGTTGGACGACAGTGCTGCTAAGGGAGATGTTCAAGATGTCAGTGAGAACATCTGCTAGCTGGTCTGCACATCCTCTGAGCACTCTGCCAGGAATGTTGTCTGGTCCAGCGGCTTTCCGTGGGTTGATTCTACATAGTTTTCCTCACATCAACCATGGATAGTTAACGGCACTTGGTTGTTGGGGGAGGGGGGTGGTCTTCCTCGATGTCATTCTGTGCCTCAAACCGAGTGTAGAAGTTATTCAGCACATCTGGAAGGGAGGCATCACTGTTACAGGCGGGTGATGTTGACCTGTAGTTGGCGTCTCTGGTCCTCAGCAGTGCATGCACCTCCGCAGTCATCCACAGCCTCTGGTTGGAGCGTGTAGTGATTTTTCTTGGAGATGATGTCCTCAATGCACTTGATGGAGTTGGTCACTGATTCCGTGTATTCCTCCAAGTTGGTGGAGTTGTGGTTGGTTGCAGCCTCCCTGAAGATGTCCCAGTCAGTGTGCTCAAAAGAATCCTGAAGAGCAGAGATGGCTCCTGCTGGTCAGGTTTTTACCTGCTTCGAAACCGGTTTGGAGCGTCTGACGAGCGGCCTGTACGCAGGAATTAGCATAACAGACATGTGGTCTGAGTACCTGACTTGGGGGGCGGGGCTGTGGTCTGAGTAGCCGAGGTGGGGGCAGTGCTCTGCCTAATACACGCCGGGGATGTTTGTGTGAACGAGATCCAGCATGTTCACGCCTCTCGTTGCAAAGTCTACTTGTTGATGTAATTTAGGGAGCATTGATTTGACATTTGCATGATTGAAATTTCCAGCGATAATGAACAGCCCATCGGGTTTGTGTGTTCTGCCATTCGCTAATAGCCCCATACAGTTCAGAGCGCCTCCTTAGCATTAGCGCTGGAGGGAATGTATACTCCGATTATAAGGACAGTGGTGAATTCCTGTGGTAAATACAATGGTCTGCATCTTGTTAGATCAGGGGTGGGCAGTCTAATCCGGAAAGGGCCAGTGTGGGTGCAGGTTTTCATTCCAACCAAGCAGAAGCCACACCCGAGTCTATTGAAAGCCAAGAGCAACTAATTAAACAGGTGGAATCAGGTGTGCCTCCTGCTTGGTTGGAGTGAAAACCTGCACCCACACCGGCCCTTTCCGGATAAGATTGCCCACCCCTATGTTTGATGCCCTAACTCCACTAGGGATGAGCAGTAACTAGAAAATGGCACAGAGTTCTTGCAGCATTCCATGTTGATGTAAACACACAAACCAACTCCACGAGCCTTACTGCACAGAGCTGCACTTCTGTCGGCAAAAATAGTCTCATTTTGGACCCGGAGAGGCCGCTGCGTGCTACTGCCGCACCGTCATCTTGGATCAGACAATTTATGACATTTGGCAGCACGCAAGTGAGCAGTAGCGGGTTAATGGCCTTGCACAAGGGGCCAGCACTGTCAGTTTGGTGGTGCTGGGATTTGTACTCATGCCCTTCTGATCAGATGTCTTATCCACTCTGCTAGAGATGGAGCAAGGCATGAAACCCACTGTCTGGAAAGCTATTAAATGGAAAGCTATTAACCAAAGTGAATTTCTATCAACGTAGTTTAAAAAGGTTTAGCTTAAATTTTTATCACAAAATCTGTTCTGGAGGGCATTAAGGATCCCATGTTAATTATAAAGATTAATGCGCAAGTTAATCATGGTGGGTATTTCCTTTAAGCCAAATAAATATTGTCTAGCCCAAAGAAAGCTTCCTTTGCCATTTACATCTACCATCATCAGTTTGAGGGTGTGTGTTTTTAATATATATATATATATATATATATATATATATATATATATATATATATATATATATATATATATATATATATATATATATATATATATAGCATGATTCGTATTCCTAAATGTGGTCAAGAAAATAGTTTTCTGTTGTAAAGTGTTTGAGCTGGCTTTGCCAAAATAAGTGAGAAGTAAGGATCTTGTCTGTATTTTATCGAAATATTTTTCTTTTTTATGGTAGTTTGTGCAAAATTATTATGAGAAATAGAAATGGTGGTGATTTCAATGATTGACATGTGACATGTACATATAGTGACTGTGTTTACATGGACAGCAGTAATCTAATTATTGACCTTATTCTGAATAAGACAATATTCTGATTAAGGTGTTTACATGAGTAGTTTTTAGAATATTCCTTTCATGTTCCTGTTTTACATGTTATAGAACATAGATCAATTAACAGCACACGTCATTACGTCCCCACGCCATGCCATCCAATGTCCCTCCAGAATTTCACGCATCAACTTAGAGTTGGTCTTCGTTATGGTCCCGTATACAGTTTTGGGTGTTTCATTTTTAATTTTACGAAAGCTTCAAGTGCAGTTAATTATTTGTCATGCTATACGTGCAAATAGACGACTGCTTGAAGCTGTGGTATGCGTCCCAAACCACACACTTACCTACTATATAGTAGCTGAAATACATGTATAGGTTTCAAACGCAGCCGTGCTCTCTTGTTTGCTGTTAAACGGTTGAGCACTGCCGTGTGTGTACGTGTCCTGTCGCAAAATGCGGTGAAAACTCTCACACGATGTTAATGTGATTAAGGTGTGTACATGTCTGTAATGCACGTCTATAATGCGACTAAAACAGTAATACTCCACATATCTTAATTTGATTTGTGTTTACTTGAGTATGACTTTAGTCGGATTAAGGTAATCAGTAATCGCTGTTTACATGCTAGTTTCTTAATCAGAGTTAATCGGGTTAATATCAGATTATTGTTGTCCATGTAAATGTACTGAGTGTAAAATCTCTTGGTTTTGTTCTGCTCTGGAGTAGTAGCACTCTGAAGGCAAATGAGCAACAGGTGAGTTTACACGTGTTACAGCGTTTTTGATTAAGACGGTCAGTCTGAAAGCTCGCACGACTCTGTCGACTGTGCCATCAGTTTTAAGATGTACTGTTGTGTTTGTCAGTTTTCTTCCGTTTGGTGTAGCCGGTTTCTTCCTTCCTACCAGAGATTTTATCAGATCCCCTTCAGTCTAGTTGTATTGTCCACAGCTTGTAGTCGTCTCGCTTCCCTGAAATAGCTGCGTTATCAGGCTCACTCAGACACACGTTCACTTTGGGGCTGCTTGTGTATATCTGCCACCTGATCACTAAGCGTACTGACATGCCTCAATGTGCCTCACTTATGAATGAGATGCTGCATTGCAAAGCATCAGTTTGAACATTTTAACTGAATCACTGCGGTTAGTAATAATGTTTGTGTGTTTAGTTTTGTAGTAAAGAGGTGGTCTTTGCTTGTTATGGCTACACTGCCTACCACCTGCATCGAACCCTTCAAGGTTGTTTTCCTTGTTTGCTGAAGATAAGAAATCCGTTCTGACTAGAAATCATGTTTGTGTTGCTTTCAGCCAGGTGTGTACCAAGTTACAAGATTTCTCTACTCCCAAGTAGAACTGTGTGATATGTATCATAATATAATCTTTCCATAAGGATACTTTTTTGTTAGCAGTACGGCATCAAAAGAGTAGAGTTAAAATTTTTATATATGTGTTTGTGTGTATATGTAATATTTTTCAGCTGTTTTATTCTGATTATAGTAAAGATAGTTTTAGTTGATGGTTTCTCTCCTCCTCATCTAAATTTTTTTTTTTCAGGACCTTGTGCAACACAATACAGTAACATGTTGAACAGGACATCCAGTGCAAATGCACTACAATGTGAGACAAGGGCAAGAATTTCCCGAACATAAGGGCTGAATACTCACTGGGCATGCTAACTAGACAGGACAACAGAACAATATTCAATGGATTATGTGGCATTACAGGCTTATGTTGTCTGTATTGAGTGTGTTGACTGAGTCTCTCTCTCTCTCTCTCTCTCTCTCTCTCTCTCTCTCTCTCTCTCTCTCACGCACACACTGTGGCTTTCTCTCAGTAACGGGACCAGTATGATTTCGCTGATCATTCCTCCTAAAGATCAGATCTCCAGAGTGGCCAAGATGCTGGCTGACGAGTTTGGCACGGCTTCCAACATCAAGAGCAGAGTCAACAGACTGTCTGTGCTGGGAGCCATCACCTCTGTACAGCAGAGACTCAAACTCTACAATAAAGGTGTGTGTGTGTATGTTATTTTCCTTTAGAACCACCTTCATTTCCTGTTTGAATACCAAGGAAGCTTGACAGTTTGAGATACTGTACTTGTGGGAGAGCTACATCCATGATTCTGTAAATCTGCTTTGGGACTGCCTGTTAAAAATGCTGTAGAAGTGCAGTTAGAAATGTAATTAAAAGATGTACGTTATACGTAATGATTTGGAATATTCTCTTTTGGCCATCTGTGACTGTGTGTGTGTATGTGTGTAAGGGATAATTCAAGGCCAGGTGTGCGTTACACGATTTTAATGCACAACGCGTAGGTAAAGAAGCACCTGACACAAAGCGGAGTGCATAAAAATCATGTAACGCACACTAGCTGTGGATTATCCCATTTTATACCTTGGTAACTTGCCAGTATTGATTGCAGTGCAAAATTTGTCTGAAAGGATAAAAATAACGGTTAATTTCTGTTATTTTATATACGGGACGTTAGATCTAGAATTCTGCCAAATCATACAGAGAAAAGCAGTGCAATGAGATTACATTCATTTGAATTAATTATAATAAATAGGGGTGTGTGTGTGTGTGTGTGAGAGAGAATGACCTGTGTCTGTGCCACTTCTTTACAAATAATACTGCGCGAGTTTAACTATTCAGAAATAACTGAATTCTCAATATTCAAAAGCGTTTAACGTTATCTTCTCCAGTTCATCTTGTGCCTCAGCCCATTTATCAAAATTTTAAGAAGTTAAATGACATGCAAAAATCATCCATTTAGTTAAGTAAGGTAATAAGGAAATGTTTCCAATAGCTGTCTCACTCTGTATGCAACAGTTACTATGGTTACAATTGTTTATAGGCAGCGCGTTAATTTAGAAGAGTGGTTAAACTGACCGAAACTACCTGCGCAAACAGCGGATTGAACGCACACCAACATGTGGTTTAGTTGTAGCGTTTGTGTTTTTGTTCTTTGCTATGGTGATATGGGAGACTAATACAGGAAAAATCAGTTGCTACCTTCTCAGAAAGCAAATGATCAGACCAATCAAAAAAAACAATGAAAATTCACTGAAGCGGAAAAGATGCGGGATGTGATGCTTTTGCATCAGGTAGCAACCTGGACCTGTGAATTCATGA
This sequence comes from Ictalurus punctatus, assembly GCF_001660625.3. Lineage (NCBI taxonomy): Eukaryota > Metazoa > Chordata > Actinopteri > Siluriformes > Ictaluridae > Ictalurus > Ictalurus punctatus. Next base: position 8,840,834 of record NC_030429.2, read on the forward strand.
ACCTCAGACTTGTGAACCATTTATAAAAAAAAAAAAAAAAAAGGGTGGGATGATTAGTGCTTTGGAGGGTAAACAAAAAAAAAATGGTGGCGATGCCTATTATTCAGCAGTGACCACACCTTAGATCTTGATCTGGGGAGAATCGCCATCATCTTATCCACAGATGTGTGTTTGTCTGATGGGTTTTCTTGTTTACGGTATTGGCATATGTGATTAAGCATTTTTGTTATATGTATATTTTGCAGTGCCCCCAAACGGTCTGGTAGTTTACTGTGGCACCATCGTGACTGAAGAAGGCAAAGAGAAGAAAGTCAACATTGACTTTGAGCCTTTCAAACCCATTAATACCTCGCTTTATCTCTGTGACAACAAATTTCACACTGAGGTAAGTTCTGCCCTCGTGTGAGTTTCTGCTTAAAGACCACGGCATGCATGCGTGAGCGAGGGTGAGATTATCAGCGTGTGTAACAGTGTGCACTTTTGGGAATGGGGGGTTTTGAATAGTGCTCTTTCAGCAAAACTCAACCAGTTTGAGTCTGAAATTGTTTGCACATGTAAATCACATGAATATGATGAGCAAGCGATGGGAGGATCAGCAGTACTGTGCTTCTGAAATCCTACAGGTTACTTTTTGCGTGACCCGTCATTGCTCTTGACGGAAAATAATCAGCTCATAAAGTACAGGTCATCACTGACTAATTAAAGACTAATTGGAATAATGCTGTATAGAAAAGCAAATTGAACCTGAAGAGTGCAAACCTTGATTGATTGATTGCTTGATTGTTGTGTTTTGTATTTCGATGTTGTATATTTGTAATTTGTTGCTGTCCTCTTGTCTGGGGTCACTCTTGTTCGAGAGATTTTTAATCTGAAATACTTTTTTTTAATTTTTATTTTTATTTATTTATTTATTTTTTATTATCCTGGTTAAATAAAGAAAACGAAACAGAAGTAGTTTACTTTGAATTAAGTGCCGCCTAATGTCAACAGTGTCACACGAGATGGCTATGATTTTGTTCTGGTTTATTGTTCAAACAGACTACTGACCAGCAATACATCAATTGAAAAAGCCGAACTGCCCCACACACACACACACACACACACACACACACACACACACACACACACACACACACACACACACAGAGCTATACTGCTATCTGACTGCTCCCCATGCTGTTATCTACATGATCTTGTACTCTTTTTCACCCTCTACAGTCCAGTGCCTGTGCTGTTCAACTTGTCTTTGTTAGGAAACCAACTGAGTGGATTATTTAATTCAGTTTGTTTTAATGCAGGTTTTTCCACAGAAAACCCCCCCACAAAACCAAGGTTTAAGTTCAGGCATTCTGAATAAATAGACAGTGGCTGTATTTTCATAAGGTTGTCATATCTACATCTACTTTTTTGTGGATGTGAAGATTACTCTCCTTTACGTTTGAATAAAAAAAAAAAAACGGGAATGAGCACATTTCCTTAATTTTCCGCGCAACTGGCGGTCCATGGGAACTACCTGGAGGTCGGCTCTAAGTAAGAAACGTCAGACAACATGCCATATGATCATCCAGTCATTCGAGCCAGACATTTGGATCGCTTCTTTTACTGTGTTTTTCATTGGGAATATAAAATTGAGAGAAGCTCAGTTAAGAAGGTTTTGTGCACGTACATAGAAAGAAAATGAACCGTCACCTTGTCGCTTGCTAGTACGAACTAGAGGTCGACTGATTTAATTGGCATGGATAATCACAAACACAGTTTGAGAACGGCCTCTAGGGGTAAAGTAAAAACCATCACTGACTGATTTTGTGTTGTTTGAAGTGTTTTTGGAATCATTTTGGATGTTTATTTTTATTTGTGGTGGGAGTTCACATGTTAGAAACAAACTGTTTATTTGGAGTGTTACTTTTTGGTTCAGTTTGAATGTATCTTTTATTCACTTTATAATTTATTAATTGTTCATTTGTTTTATATTTTTCATGTACTGTTTTATTATTGTGATAAAGTAATAATTTGCTACGAGTGATGTTTTCATTTAGTATCATGTTTAAAACCTATCGGTTGATTAGTTGGTTATGGAAAGGTACAGCCCAACCTAGTTAAAATCCACTAGAGGTCGGTTGACCTCTAATATGAACATATGGTAGGTCTTTTAATTTCATGCCTCTAGTATACCTGTACGTGAGAGACTGTTTGGCTTGTGTTAAAGTACACCAGCCGTGTGCAGGTTTATTTCAATGCCCTTATAGACAGTGTTTTTTATTTTTCGTTTGTTTGTTTTGACGGTTTTGACTCTCTACTCTCCTTTGTTTGAGTTTGACACATGGGCATTTCACTATTACTTCTCTTTCCCTCTGTCCTTCCTTTTATAGGCTCTGACGGCGTTGTTGTCCGACGACAGCAAGTTTGGCTTCATCGTGATTGATGGTAGCGGAGCACTATTCGGGACCTTACAGGGCAACACCAGAGAAGTGTTGCACAAATTCACAGTGGACCTACCCAAAAAACATGGTACACAACGCACTCGCGCGCACACACACCTATCCAGCTCTGAGTGGTAATTAGCTTGAAAGCAGTGTCCTCTTACTACAGTGTCACTTTCATCTGCCCTGTGTTGGAACTTGAATACTTAATCAGAAAAGCCTTGTGGTGCAGGAGCTGATTTTATTTCTCTCTCTCTCTCTGTGTGTGTGTGTGTGTGTGTGTGTGTGTGTGTGTCTGTCAGGTCGTGGAGGACAGTCTGCGCTCCGTTTTGCACGATTGAGAATGGAGAAGAGACATAACTACGTGCGTAAGGTGGCCGAGACGGCGGTGCAGCTCTTCGTGTCCAATGATAAAGTCAACGTAGCTGGCTTGGTGCTTGCTGGTTCAGCAGACTTCAAGACCGAACTCAGCCAGTCTGACATGTTCGATCCGGTACGAGTGAAAGCAGTTTTCAGCTTTGCACAGAGTATTATTCAGTTATTACTCTTGAGGCCTGCACAAAATACTGGAACTTCTAGCACCAGAAAACTGAAACTGTTTGCCACGGGTCCGATACCAGCGATTCCAGTTGTTTGTGTTTTTTTTTTCCTTTTTTTTTCTCTTCTTTTCAAGACTGATCCCAGCAGAACACAGTGGTACGTAGGAGCTAGGCTAGCTACTGTTTATCGCTTAATTTGTTTCGCATATCATGTTATTTTGCATGTTAACATAAGTACTACCATTTACGCAACTACTAAAAGACATTCACAACACAGGAGGGGAAAAAACACAAGCACAAACTGTTTTTATGACACAAAGGAACTGGAATATTTTCATTTTCCATCTTCTAAAGAAGCCAGATTCAGACGTTCAGGGCGTACTGATAAAATCCCTACTATGACTGTTTACATGCACCTCAGTATTACGATATTAATCTGAATTCATCAATATTCTAATTAGTATTGATTGACATAAACGCCCCAATCCGACTGCCCGATTCAGATTAAGACTATTTTGATTCCCCAAATTATGAATCCCAGCCCTGTAACATGCCTGTAGTAATCAAAAATGTGTTGCATATAAACACCTTATTCAGAAAATCCACTGAAGGGAGATTGTATGCACATGCTCAGTCTGCAAGAATTTGTGGGTGCTAACCGATGTTTAGCTGTAGGCTAGGTATTTAGGAATGGCAACTCTGGCATACTTACATCAACCATGTACACAGAAGTATTCTGATGCTGTACGCATATAAACATCATATTCAGAATATGGCTGCAACCCATATATAAACCTTAAACAGAATTTGATGTGCATGTAAATGTAGTCAATATTACCATTTGTTTCGTTGTAGTATTTAAAAACAATAATAATAATTTGTTAGATGGCACAATCCAAACACCTCTTTTCTCATGTTGAACTTAATCAACACGATGGCTTTTGTTGCATTTTCTGTTCCGTTTATTTCCATTCAGTTGGTTGAGAATGAATTCGATGATCTAGAAGTGGAAATACGGATGTTTCCTGTTTGGAAAAGCCTTATTCTTGCTTTTAAATCTGTTGTGGAGAAGCAAATATTTCAGCTTAATAACCTGGCCTTGGTTCCAGTTCTCAGTGTTCTATTCAAAACACCACAGTAATTACACCCATTCTCCCATCTCTGAAGTGGCAGTATTTCTTCTTGGCTTGTATTACTTGCTTGTGTATACTCCACAACAGTAACAATTCAGCATTTTTTTGGTCTTCACTTTGGGTTACCTTAGCTTAAAAAGGTTTCGCCTACCCATTTCTATTTTACACTCTCATATTTCACTTATCCAGAACCCTGTGAGGAACTTGCAGCTTGGATCTAATTCATTTTGCTCGACTATACATGATCAGACAGCAGGAAGAGACCTTCCCTTCCCGGTTTAATATCACTGCTGCCAGACATGTGGCTTGTAATTCTTTACTCAGTGCTGTCTGATATAGCATCATCCATGCTGACCTTCGTCAGCTATCCCTTAACGCCTCCTTGTACTTCACCTTTCAGGCAGTTCATAAAAAGGCTTACTGTCATCAGCTTGGCATGTGCAGTGATATTCCTGAAACAGCCTCTGCCTCTCCTTACTCTCTTAGCTCTGACAAGTTCATGTGTAACTTCAAAACCTAAATACTACGTTTTTGCCCGGTTTTGTTGCATATCAATTGGGCTGGATATCATATCCGCTCCAGCTTTACTACGCTCAGCTAAACATGTGACTCATGGAGCTTTATCCTGTTCTTACAAAGCTGAAGTGATATTGTGGACTTGGGTTTACAGTAAATGCACTTAGTATGACCTTTACATGGAGTGTACTTTTGCATTTTAGGTTTAATTTCTCTGCTACCAATTAAAGGGGATTAATGTAATGCCTATCCACAGTCCTATTGGGAATGTGTTTAAAAAAAAAAAAAAAGTGTTCCACATGCCCAGAGATAACTGCAGTATAACAGCTGTCCCTTTTCCCTGCCGCTTTAATCTCTACATTCTCTACTGCACCCTACTCATACCCAAATGCTAGCGCTCCCGCACCATCTGTTCTGCTTATCTAGTTGCTATTAATCGCTTTCTCTTTAGTCCCAGTTATAGCTTTTTTTGCTGTTGGCTATTAAAAAAAAAAAAAAAGAGCAAGAGCTTCTTATTTCAGTCACCATTTGCTAGCAATGTTCAATGTCCTATTAATGAGAAATTCGCCATGGAACAGTGTCAACATCAAATGTTCGACTCAAAGTTCCAAAATGCAATTAACATCTATGCTGCAGTTGCACTACAGTGATCGGCGAGTTGACGAGCACAATGGTGATGACCAAGGTGTTGGTATAAAAGTTTGAGCAGAGTGTACTGACGTGAAGGTGAGAGACTTGGACAGAGATTGAAATGAGCACTTTTCCCTTTAGGTGGAAATGGAGATCTCAACAGGTAGTCAGATGGCATTGTGGTGGGGGAAAACGATTAACCAAAGTGAAAATGTTAAAGAAATAGGAAATGTCAACTCAGATTTTCATGACTGAATAAAACGGGGCAGTGGTGGCTCAGTGGTTGAAGGCTCTGGGTTACTGATCAGAAGGTCAAGAGTTTAAGCCCCAGCACTGCCAAGCTACCAGAGTTGGGCCCTTGGGCGAGGCCCTTAAAATGCCTCGTCTGATCCGACGAACATTTCTGAACAACCTTCAATAACGCCAAGATTTACAAAGTTTTCCGTGAGCGTCTTAAGGAGATGGGCTTTAATCACTCTGTGGAACATCGAAACCCGCTTAAACTGATAAATTCTAATAACTCCAGCTAACAACAAAGCCACGATAAGCTCACGGAGCTGCTGACTGTCCATCTTGATTGGTGGAACCCCGGAACATAACCAGACTCATTCTGACCAATGAGAGGACATTTTCCTCACATGTGACTTGCATAAACACGTTTTGATATGTTGCCTTGTGAAAGTGAACCGAGGCAAGGAGAAAGTGCACCGTTTAAGTCCCGTTTCAGAACACTGCACAGATCTAGAGGACTGAAAACGCCCTTAGTTTGGACGTTGCAAGTGTATGCAAAGGTTAGGCTTTGTAGTGACGTACAGAAACGTAACTGATTTGTGTGCCTTTGTTCCATTGCAGAGGTTACAGGCAAAGGTGCTGAAGCTGGTCGACATTTCTTACGGAGGAGAGAATGGTTTCAACCAGGCCATCGAGCTATCGGCCGAGGTGCTCTCCAACGTCAAATTCATACAGGAGAAGAAACTAATAGGTACATATTGTGTCGAATTTAAAAAATCCCAAGTGGAAGAGTGTTTTTCGAAATAATGTGATTTTTAAAAAAATTATTAATTCAATCGATTAATTTTGTCGAGTGCTTCTTTGAATGCGCCCCCCCCAAGGTCGCTATTTTGATGAGATCAGCCAGGACACGGGGAAATACTGTTTTGGTGTGGAGGATACGCTGAAGGCCCTGGAGATGGGAGCAGTGGAGATCCTCATTGTTTACGAGAACCTGGACACCATGAGATACATCCTACGAGTACATGGGGCTGAGGGCAACGGAGCAGAAAATGGTACACACACACACCCATACACCATGATCATACTGTGGGTACAACAAATAGACAACGGCAGAGGTGCACACAAACACTGGTGTCCACACACACACACGATTAGACACTTTTGTTACTCCACAGGCCAGTATTCATTAGATACATGTGTTGTATGAGTATACAGAAGCCTGGCTACACACTGAGATGTGATGCATGTTTATAGTGAGTAGAACAAAGTCAAGGGCAGAGGATCAAGCTCTTTTCGAGCAGTAGCAGCCAGCTGTCAGGTGTGTGTAGTGTTTTGCTTGTTATTCCAGACTCTGGCCTATTTGACTATTAGCCTTGGACAGGATAACGTGCATCCTTACTGTAGGTAAATTCTTTTGTCAAACTTGAATAAGCTGAGCTAGCTAAATGGGAGAGGTGTGTTTTTGTGCGTGTGTGTTCAGAATGGAGTTGAATGGTTCACGACTCCAAGATGGCTGATCCTGATTTATAGGTATTTAGGTCAAATTTGTTGGCAAAATTCACATCTGTACATCTTAAAACAAAGACTTTCTCAGTTTCTCTACAGAAATTATTCCAGGAATGGTATTATATGTGTGTGATCTGATGAAGTTGGTTAAAAGCTGTTAAGCTCTTCATGGTCCAGTAAGCAAATTATTATTGTAGTTTTTATATACAGTGTTGGGGGGCATGATTTTCATTTTGGAGGAAATTCACCATTATCAAAGTTTTTATTATATGTATGAAGTTATTTGCCTTGTCAAGTGTTCACACTTTAAGTATGCGAAACTAAAAACCAGACTGGATCATTTTACTGGATTCGTTTCAGATGAGAAGACCATTTATTTGACACCTGAGCAAGAGAAGGACAAGTCCCACTTCACAGACAAGGAGGTGTGTGTGTTGTGCATTTATTCATGCGTCAAATAGATTTGTGTAAAAGGTCACATTCTGTGTTGAGGCTTGCACCTGTTTATACACACAGAGCACTGTGAAAAAGTATTTCTTCTGTGTTTGTGTAGATCTCATACTAAATTGTTTCAGAAATTAAAACAAAATCCAAGATAAAACAAAGGCAACATGAGTAAACACGACATACAGTTTTTTAATGATTATATTATTTATTAAAGCAGAAGTGTTATCCAATACCAACTGTGCATGTGTGAAAATGTATTTGCCGTCATAGTTACTAATTCCCCAAATCTATGAAACTGCATTCATAATGGGGTTCAGCTGGACTAGACACAACCAGGCCTGATTACTGCAAACCCTGTTCAATCAAATCAACACTTACATAGAACTTTTTCAACAGCATGAAGATGGTTAAAAGGTCTTACCCAGTAACAGACTATGCCAAAGATAAAAGAAATTCCAGAAATGATGAGGAAGAAGGTGATTGAAATACACCAGTCTGGGAAGGGTTATAAAACTATTTCAAAGGCTCTGGGACTCCAAAGAACCACAGTGAGAGCTGTTATCTCCAAATGGAAAAACTCTGAAGTCACAAAACAGTCAAGGACAACATCAAAGGTCACTGTTCATGACTCCACTATCAGAAAGACACTTGGTAAATGCACTTAGTATGACATAACATCTATTAAAATAACATCTATGAAAGAGTGGCAAGGTGAAAACCACTGCTAACCCAGAAGAACATTAAGGCTCATCTGAATTTTGCTAAAACACACCTTGATGATCCTCAAAACTTTTGGGAGAATGTTCTGTGAAATGAAGAGTCAAAAGTGGAACTGTTTGGAAAACGGGGGTCCTGTTACATCTGGCATAAACCAAACACAGAATTCTGTAAAAAAAGAACATCATACGTATGGTCAGGCATGGTGGTGGAAGTGTGATGGTGTGGGGATGCTTTGCTGCTTCAGGACCTGGAGAACTTGCAATAATTGAGGGAAAACATGAATTCTGCTCTCTACCAGAAAATCCTAAAGGAGAATGTCCGGTCTTCAGTCCGTAAGTTGAAACTCGGGCATAACTAGATTATGCAGCAAGACAATGATCCAAAGCATAGGAATAAATCCTAGTTCTAGAAGTAAGTGAAAGACTGATCTCCAGTTATTGGAAGTTTTTGGTTGCAGTTATTGTTGCTAAAGGTGACACAACCAGATTTTAAGTTTAAGGGGGTAATTTGATTTTCACAGTGGTGATAGGTGCTGGAGAACTTATTTTGCTTCAATAAAAAATAAAACAATGCACAATACAATTTTTATTTTTTTACTCAGGATGCCTTTGTTTTATGTTGTGTTTTTTGTTTGAAGATCTAAAACGAGTTAGTATGAGAGAGACACAAAAACAGAAGAAATCAGCGACTAAATCAGTGAAATACTTTTTCACAGCACTGTACCTAGCAAATAAGTGTCTGTCCTTTTGAAAAGAGGAAAAGTAAACCATGCCTTTTAAAGCATATATTTTGATCTACATTCTGTTATACTGATAGTATTATTGTTTTCAAATAAAATGTGTGTCCTTGGTTAATTTGTTCATCGATCAGACGGGGCAGGAGCACGAGCTGATTGAGTGTATGCCGCTGCTGGAGTGGTTTGCTAATAACTACAAGAAGTTTGGAGCCACGCTGGAGATCGTCACAGATAAAAGTCAAGAGGGTTCACAGTTCGTGAAGGGATTTGGAGGAATTGGAGGTGGGTACACGGCCTGTGCATTTTTAAATATTTGTATTTTATTTTTTTGTGTTTGAATGGTGCAGTCACTGTTCAGGTATTCGTTATGCCCTACATCTTTACAGTGGCAGTTCTAACATTTATCAAAGTTACCCAATGACAGAGTGCTTCCTCTTACAGCATTAAATACGCTCCACCCCTCAACTGAACAAAAACAAATATCAGTTTGGATATTAAAATATTTAAATTAGGCAGACGGCATGTTTCTACCTTTTATTTTATTTATTTATATTTCTGGATTATTTCAGTTTTAAAACGAGGGCATGCTGATGTGTAGGACTCAATATTATATATGGGTTATTTTTGTTAAATCTGCTGTTGACATGACTTGTTAATAATTAATGATGAAAACCTGGTTTGCGTCTTAGTTTTGCGTTGGAGTTCTGTAAGCAAGTGTTGACTGTGCATAAATCGTCCAGCGCTACTTACAGAATCTTTCTGATTAACTATCAACTTTAATAATGGTTAAAAATAATCCGGGGGGGAGGGGTTCAGTGATGATTGCTTCCTTGTGGGTTCTGGGGGGAAAAAACAAAGCATAAAAGCCGTACCATACTGAACGCATTTAGAACTCTTATTAATCCTGAATAATTGAAAAGAATGACCACTGAATACAAGTTTCTTTCACTGTGTGCGTGTTTCTCAGGTATCTTACGGTACAGAGTGGATTTCCAGGGGATGGAATACCAGGGAGAAGACGACGTGATTTTCGATTTGGATGACTACTAGGTAGTCTGAGACTGAAAGGAGAAGCGAAATGGGAAAATAAATGATATGGAGAGAAAAATCCAGAAAGAAATCTCTTTCTTTTGCAGCAAGCGAGTGTGTGGACCCTAATTAACCACAAACACACATAAAACACACACGGGCAGTTTCCGAAGCTGAAGAGGAATTAACTGTCCGTCAATCAAACGAAGGACAGCGCCCTTCACGAATAACAAATATGCTCCTGCCTTAGAGCGCTCTGATTGGATAAGACTTTGCGTCATTTTGTTTATTATTTCCCTTTTGAAGTCAAGAAGTGACAGCACGTGCCCATGATGTAACTCTGAACAGTCCCAACAAAGAACCATCTCTGGACTCACTCCTCTTATAAAGAAATATATATTTTTCTTTATATCCCTCTCCCTCCCTTGTTAATTTTTTTCCATCATCAACCCATCCTTACCTCTCTGGGTCCTTTTTGCATTTACACTGGCAATTGCTGCTGCTGTGTTTTATGACAGTGTGGGATTTTTTTTACCTGGGTTTCTGTAGCGAAAGGGGGGGACTCAACAAGTATTAAATTTGAACTGCTTAAAATCCAATATCCATACATGTGACCTGATTTGTTATTGTTTTTTTGTTTGTTTTTTTGTTTTTTTTTTCCCCTGGAGAGACAAGGATGATGGCATTGATTATCATCAGATAAAATACTTTGTCAATCTTTATAAGGCTTTTACAGTGCTTTTTGTTTCTTTTTTTTCCTTAGTCAAGATGGAGAAAATTGTTTGCTTTGCGAGTCCTTCATACTCAATTCACACCGAACGGCAGATTTGCTCTGAAATCACTCGCCATGATTAAGAGCCTGAAAATGGGCATTTGAAGACTTTTAACGAATGAACGATCAGGATTCGTTTTTGTTTCGGATCAGACTGTGTATTACCCTGGAGTTGTATTTAGCCAAAGCTGATATTGCCAATGACCAATTATACATATGGGACTTTTCTTGTCCAAACTTAATAAAATAAACAGAATCCCTCTGAAGCAGTTAGTGGCATTCAGTAGGGTTTTCCATTACACAAATACACGTGATTGATCATAAGGAAGCTGAATTTGCAACAGTTTTATAGACCTGTGCTTGCTCATTTGGCAAGATCAAAAAATCCATACTGTACAGTTGAATTGCGTGAGATACAAATATCCCAAACGCTCCACCTATAATCATGGGGTCACTCATGATAGTTTGGCGATTTGTTAGTGTCACGATTGTGCGCTAATTCAATTACACAAAGCCGGGGGAATTTTTCTAAGAACCTATTGTGCTGACTGAATTTCTTTTACATGCATCATTTACGTGCTATTTGGCAACTCATGTCTGTCCTGAAGCTGCTCATGAATGAACAATGAAGCGCACTACATTTCCATCTAGCTTTGTTTGTCTTTATTTGAAATCGACCCTTGTGTTTCAAGTGTGTAAATGTTTCAGAGGGGAAATGATTTACAATCTGCTGGCTGTTAGAGCTGAGACATGATCATCTACACTTTGCAATCCGTTCTTATCTATAACATCCAATGTGAGCAATTGATGAGGCTTCCTGCTTGCTCTTCCAAACTGGTTAGTCATTCAGGCAGCATGTCTGCCTCTTACAGTCGAATGGACTAAACGGGTGTTGGAATGAAATTTGCTAGATTAGACCATCTGAAGTTAATGCAGTTTGTGTGCAACAACGTCAGATGAAAGTTATTTGGACTAGCCAGAGATCTTTCTTGGAATGACTGTAGATATTCTAAAGGACATAAATATTGTTTTGACATGAACTGTGTGTATATATACATTATAATTAGTGCAGAATGTTTGAATCTGTAGACTTGACATTAAGGATTTAATTTCAAAGTGACATTACTTAGGTAATTTGAGTCGAAGTTTAGACCTTTTGTGATGAAAACCTGATGTTTTAATCAATTGGGAGGGAAAGTAAGTTCTATTTAGTGCAGTGTAGTGGTGTGTCAAGTAGTGTTCAGGGCCCTTAGTTCCATCCTGACCTCAGTTTAATGATGGTGGGGAGATCTCCCTGTTTCACTGGTTTTCTCTCACTTTCTAAAAACATGCGGGCATGTAGATTGACTATTCTAAATTACCCAAAGGTGCGAATGAGTGTGTGAATGTGTGTGTTCATGCTGCTGTGCAATAACCTGGCATCTCATGCAAGGTGTATTCTGCCTTGTGCCCAGTGTTCCCAGCTCTGGATCAAGTCGTCACTGCAGGCGAATGACTGAAAGAAAGTAAGTTATAATTAGAACGAACCATGGATGAATAAATCTCTGTTGCTGGGTTCTGTATGGGTGCTTCATTTCTATTTGAATCCTAAATATTTTGTGTGTGATTTTTTAAAAATATATTAATTTTTTTACACTGAAGTTTTAAGTGATTACGTGGGCTCAAGTTAAAAACTCTTAAAACCCTCAAAGCTTTTCATGCCAACAAATACAAGCGTTAGTGTGTAAATGCTGAATCAATTTTGCTTCCATCATTTTAAACATTGTTCTATTTGTTGTGTTGATGAGGCCCAGTGCCTATAATAAGTGTGTGTATATACACTCCCCTTCCACTTTAATAGGAACACCTGCTCATTTATGTTGTTATCCAATCAGCCAATCATGTGGCAGCAGCACCATGCACATCATTGTAGTTCCGGGGGAAGAGCTTCAGTCATTGCTCACATCAAACACCAGAATGGGGAGGAAGTATGATCTCTGTGACTTTAAGAAGTTGTGTGTGAAAATCCCAGGTCGATCTGCAGTTTCTGAAATACACAAACCAGCCCATGTCATGGTTAGAGTCACTGAGATCACATTTCCCCCATTCTGTTTGATGTTAACATCAACGGAAGCTCTTGACCTGTATCTGCATTGGGCTGCTGCCGAATGATTACATAGCTGCATAAATGAGCAGGTGCACATGTGTTCCTATTAAAGTGGACGGTTAATGTTCTTGGTTTGGAGCTGCTGGTTGATAAGAAAAAAGCCCAGCAACACGCTGAGCCAATCAGAAAGCAGCATGCCGTTACAAACCCACGCCCCTTAACTTGATTGTGCCAATCGGACATTCGTGCCGAGTGACGTCAGCGCGTTCGGTACGTACAGAAGCCAGAATCGACAATGAACACACCTTCAGATGCCAAAGAAATAAAGTGTTAATTCAATCGTATAAGTTTGACTTTATGTTTCAGCGTTTTTATATTTTTGTCATCTTTTCCATGTCGAAATGTTGCTTAACATTTAATGTGAAATATTTGTACACTTTATATATGTGGGGGGTGGTTAAAAAAAAAGGGGCTAAGCGCAATATGCCAAAACGTTGAATGGTCTTAACAAATCATGAAAGTGCATTTCAACATGTCTTAACCAATCAGTAAACATACGATGCCATGTAAATAATGTGATCACGTTCCCCAATATAATAATAACAGTAATTATATATATATATATATATATATATATATTCACATGGGAAGGTGGTGTGACTTTTCTGTAAGGTGAAATAAGCCTGATGTTTACACCTCTATTAATAAAATATAATAAATAAAAAGAAGAATTTATGTCCAGACAGGTAATCTGCAGGTTGTGATTAGGCAGCAATGCTAAATAAGGACTATTTATTTTGATATATAGGAGTGTAGGTGGTGGTGTGTTGTCTCTGGCTTCACACCTGACTGCTGTTAGGTGACTGGTTTCCATTTTCGCAGAGAGGCGGACTGTACAACAACATGGAGCCGGAGATGGAGGACAAAACCCTGGAGCTGATGGTGAGTTAAACCGAATCCCACTCATACCGACATGCTCATGAACTCATTTACAGTAATCAGTACAATCCCAGATTTTTCCAGTTTGTGTGGATGGTAAATAAACAAATCACGTCTATTAGAGAAGCCAGCATTAACGTTAGCTAGCTGGGGAGTTTGCTAGTTTGCTAACTGTCGGTAGCTTAATTGGAAATCAAGGGCCTGTGGTTGAAATAGGAACCAGAAATGTATGCCTTGATATATTTAAAACCCGTTTGAGTTGAGAACGAAATGATGTTTTGAAACATAACCCAAGGCAGCTATGAACGTCGCAGAAGAACTGCGTAGTTGTTTATAGAAAGCAGCCGTGTTTAAATTCACACCTTATAGCACTTCATAGTGTGCTAGAATAGTGCTCGCGCTATAAGCCGTAACCATGGCGATTATTGGTGGCGCACTAATTCGACACTGCTGCCTATTTACAGTTGTATGCGGTTTGGGACGGAGCCAACATCACTGTTGAGGGAGCGTCCAATCATTGCGGTGGTGTCACTGCGCCATTTGGTCATGTAGTCAGTCAGACTAGTCTCGACTAGTTATCCTGTTTGGATATTAGCTAGCTAGATGTTTAACCTTCGTGTTATGTTAGGGGAGGAAAAAAAGAAGTTACATCCATTATGTTAGGGGTCAAAATGACTTCCACAGTTTAAATACACAAAAAAACAACAAACAGCTTAAAAGAGTAAACCTTTTATTATGGTTTGTCCGAGACAAAACGAGAAGAAATATTTCCATAGAAGTTCATGACCCTAAATGAGGAGTGGAAAGGGGGAAAAAGCAAGATTAAGCAATATTTCAGACATCTCAAATGTGGAAATGGGTCAAATTGACCCTGTAACATAATTCACCAAATGGTACGGTGTTTCCTCTTAGTAGTCTTGACATGATTAATATGCAGTCCTTAGCTTTCGGGTTTGTTAAAGTGAACTAATAGCAGGTGAATGTTTAAGACTATATTAAAATACATGGAAATGATTCAGTGAAACTGAACGTCCTTGCTTTGTCAGTAACAGTCCCGTGGAGTTTGTACTGCAAATGCTCAGTCTTATAGCTAGTGCCACATTTATTGCTGTGACGATCACAACAATGAATGTTTTTTTATTATTATTTTTTATTTTTTTATTTTTTTATAAAAGTGACTAACAACAACACTGCATTGTGTGTGTGTGTGTGTGTGTTTGTGTGTCTTTGATTGTTTTTGTTTGTTTATACACCAGGGCTGGGCGATATGAGGAAAGAAAAAAACAACACGGCATCCCACAGGGTTCTGTTTTAAGCCCTCTATTATACTCTTTATACCCTCGAACATGTAATTGACGAACATAACATTAGCCAACATTACACTCGTAATCTCTCTCAGGTGGATTGAGCAGCAACAGTTGCACCAAATGAAAACGTTGACTAAGACTACGTTTAAATGGACAGCAGTAATCTAATATTCTGAATAAGACAATATTGTGATTAAGGTGTTTACATGAGTTGTTTTTAGGATATTCCTTTCACGTTCCCGTTTTACGTGTTATAGAACATAGATCGATTAACGGCACATGTCATTATATCCCCACGCCACGCCGTCCGACGTTCCCTCCAGAATTTCACGCATCAGCATACAGTTGGTCTTCGTTATGGTCCCGTATACAGTTTTGGGTGTTTCATTTTTAACTATAAGAAAGCTTCAAGTACAGTTAATTATTTGTCATGCTGTACGTGCAGATAGACGACTGCTTGAAGCCGTGGGCTGCGTACCAAACCGCGTACTTACCTACTGTATAGTAGCTGATAAACGTGTATTTCTCCTACTATATAGTAGGTAAGTACATAGTTTGGGACGCAGCCGTGCTCTCTTGTTTACCATCAAAACGATTGAGCACTGCCGTGTGTGTACGTGTCCTGTGACAAAATGCGGTGAAAACTCACGCACGACGTTAATAATGTGATTAAGGTGTGTACGTGTCTGTAACGCACATCGATAATGCGACTAAAACAGGAATACTCCACACGTCTTAATTCCTACTTCGAGTATGACTTTAGTCGGTTTAAAGTCATCAGAAATCGCTGTTTACATGCTAGTTTCTTAATCAGAGTATCGTCTTAATCGGGTTAATATCAGATTATTGTTGTCCATGTAAACGTACTAAGTGTTGAATATGTTAATTTGTTTATGGACTGCTGTTAATGTCTAGGATCTCTCCCAACTCAGGCGACAGAAGACGTGTATCTGATGTTGCCACTTAAATCTTGAAAAGATGGTTTTAAGTGCAGAGTTAAAATGTTCTTCTTTTAACGTAATCTATTTGTAATAAATATTGTGTAGTTTTACGTGTGAAATATTCTTTTCTGTATTTGAAGTAATCCTTGTAATCATCTAACGCCGGGTTCACACTGTACGGTTTTGTCCACGATTTGGTCGCCTGCGACAAATTTACATAATCCTGGAAGATTCCTCTAATCCTAGACCAAAATCTGTAGTCTCTGATCGCTAGTTTAACATGTTCTCTGACAGTCGATTAACGACCGTTGTGATCAAATTTTTCCTCAGATTAAATTCTGGCAGTGTCAGAAGATTTGAGGCACAGTCCTGTTGTGTGTCTTCTCCTACTCCGTACGAGTCGTCTTGCGTGCGTCTGTTTTTCACGTCTTGACTGTCGTACAGTCTGACATTAATGACTGAGACCCTCCAGTATGACGCGGCTTACAGCGGGGATCGTGTTCATACAGTCTGACAAGCAACAGGCGCAAAGAACTATTAAAAATCAGTGTGCACACAGCTTACGTTGTCGATTGTTTAAATAAGCAGTCCATACAGGATTTCACAGCTGTTTTTTTTTCTTTCTGTGATCGTTGCAGCCAAAAATGATGGATCTTGCTGCAGCTTTTAAATTTTTTTTTTTCAAATTTGAGATGCAATTTGCGAGTTTAGCTTTTTGTGCTTTTTTTTTTTTTTTTTTCTTCCCCCCCCCTTCTTCCAGAAAACTACGTGAATTGGCGAAATTCTTTCCCAGTGATGTTTGTTGATAAATGCTGTATTTTAGCAGTACTTGTGTTCGACTTGCGCGAATCGAAGAGGGCTTTGGCTGAATGCGCGCTGTGATGTCACATCTGCGGTAATTTTGAAAAATTGCAAGCTCCTCTGAAGGTTGTGACGTTTGCTTGATTTTTGCATTCATCTCTGCGATTGGAAATTGGACAAAAAAATGCTGGAGGGACTGAATAAGTAAGGAATAAATCTCTTAGGACTGTGCTGTTATGGAAAAATAATCAACGACAAGGTGATGTGATTCCGCTTAAAGTTAAATCGCGTTAATGTTACCGCCCCAAAGGTATTTACGCTCTTCATCTACGACTGCAGTTTACCAAAATGTACCATTTTTATTTATTAAATAACGGCACATCATTCTATTTATCCGTTTATAGTTACGTTTATCATATTGATATTAACATTGTCATATTCCCCAACCCTAGGGAGTACCACGTTGTTGTTTTGTTTTGCATGCTCAAGTTAACAAGGGATTAATCTTAGGGTCACGTTTGCTTCATTGTATTCTCGTTGTGTCAGAGTCTATCTGCACCAAACTCTTCCATTCGTCACGCTAATCTTGTGCAGTGCTGATTCGCCATAAAAGCATTTAGAACCTGTTTTTACTTCCTGTTTCTTCATCCCCTGTTGGCTTTGTGCATATGTGATCCATGGTTCAGTGTGAATGCAGCTGGTTGTGTGTTCGGACTTTGGGTGGGGTCATGCGTTTTTGTTTGTTTGTTTTTTTTTTGTGTACACTCTGAACGTTAACGTAAACACTAACTAAGCCTACATACTACATTTGAGAATGAAAAGAGGAACGAGTAGCACCAATCCATCTCTTGAAGCCCTGCCCACGATATGAAACAGGCCTGATGCTTTAATGTTGTGTGTTTGACACTGTCTGCAATTAGGTGTGTGTGTGTGTGTGTGTGTATTTGCTCACTGTATGTTGCTCTAATGCTGTTTTTTTTTTCCTCCTTCACTTACCCCCCCTTCTCTCACTTCCTCTTCTCACTTTACCTCTCTTTCTTTCTTTCTATTTCTCACTCTTGCCTGCCATTTCTCAATAATTTCATACAAATTCACTCACCTTCTGTCTCTCTCTCTTCCCCTTCACTATTAACTACCCCTTTTTTTGCTTTTCCCTTTAACACTTCTTTCATGGCTCATTTCCCCTCTTCTCTCTCTCTCTCTCTCTCTCTCTCTCTCTCTCTCTCTCTCTCTCTCTCTCTCTCTGACGCAGTGCTCTTTGCCTCGCTCTCTTTGGCTGGGTTGTTCCTCGGTGGCAGAGAGCCTATGTGCTCTCAGGTGCCTGCAGAGCCTCCCCACCTCCCGGGCCCACAACCAGGTTCTGCTCTTCTCTTCAATACTCCCTCTATCCCCCCCTCCCCCACACCTCCTCTCTTTCTTCTCCTTCTCCTTCTCTTTTCTCCTCTCCGTGTGGTTCCACCCCACCATCCACCCATCGTCTGTGTGTCTGTTGCATTTCCTCACTTTGTAATGGTCTCTATTGAGTAACGCCGATTTAAATAGATTCTTTTGCTTTTGTTTCCTGGAAATTGTGCATGAGCATGGTGGGGATGAAGTAGCTGATACAGGCTGGGGAAACTCAGTGTTCCTCTCCCTCTCATATTCCAGCTGTTCACGTCATGAGTTGCTGTCTGTGTGAGGAACCGAGTAAAAGCAGGAATAAAGATATAAAGTGCATGCCAAAAACATTGATTACTGGAAAGGTAGATCTCGTCTGACTCGGAACTTCTTTATTACAGTTACGCACAATGCATTCATCATCATGCCGGTGTCATGACAAATCGCTAACCTGGAGGCTCGACAAGCAGATTTCATTTTCCATAACTGCCTGGAAAAGAAAACTAACCCTACTCTCTACTTACGTCGTGTGTGCGTGTTTAACTGTATTGTGATGAACCTCAATGCTGTAACTGAAGCTCGACCGATTAGTGGATTTTACAGATACTTATGACTAAGTTACCGATTAATCAACCAATAGTTTTTAAAATAAACCCAACACTCAAAGTAAATTATTGCTGAACTTTAGATAAACAAGATAAACAGTACTGACTTTACCATGAAAATGTACTGTACATTAAAAAAAAAAGATATATAAATATATTGACTATTAGTAAATATTAAAATAAATCAAAAGATGCATCCAAACTGAACCTAATAGTAACACGCCAAATAACAAGTAAAAATGGAGATGTCCAAAATCAGAATCAAAAACACTTCAAATAACACAACAAAATTAGTCAGTGATAGTTTTCATTTCACCTCTAGAGGCCGCTCTCGTACCGTGTAATGACGGCGGAACTTTCTCAACTGCTCCCACAAAAGACGCGACCAGGAAAAACTGAGTGTGGGTTTTTAGTAGATTTCGATATTTCCAGTTAATCGGCAAAACTGATCAATCAGTCGACCTCTAGCTGTTTCCACTGCCTGCTGCACCACACACATTGGCTAATATGTGACGTAGCTGACCGTAAAGATTATTATTATTATTATTATTATTATTATTATTATTATTACTATTAAGTGTGCTCAGATGACAGACTATCTTTTCAGAAACAGGAGCATGCATGTGTGTGGAAACGCTAACCAAATTAACATGCACAATACGTACAAACCATCACCTCAGACGAATTGAGAGAAATTAAAGATGCTAGCCAGAGTAATATTTTACTTGCGATGTAAAGAGCGAATACCACAACTTGTACCCAACACGTTAGTCACAGACACTTTTTCAAGAGCGAAAACACAACAAAAACTTTATCTGGTCCGGATAAGAACTATGACAACATGGTCATCCCCTCTGTGGGAATTCATGCTCCCTTTGTAAATATTTCCCTTAGTCTGTATTAATACACTGAATTAGCTAACTAGCTCACCATACACTATTATTTTTACGTTAGGTATCGCTTTAGTCAATCAGGTTTCCAGGCAGCCAGAACATAGGACTGGGTCGTGCACTAGAACCGGTGGGCTAGTTAATGAGTTCATCATTTGTCCACCCCTGCATGTGTTCACATCACTAACCCTCACCCTGATGTTTATTTAATATTTATTGCAAAAGTTTTTGTTCTTACATTTATTTATTTATTTTTAACCATTGTTTTTGTGTATGTGTATATGACTTCATGTCTGTGCATAACATGCTGTCTGGAAGCTCATCATGCACATTTCTGCTGGAGCTTTTTCACATCAGAAGCTTATTGGTTTGGCTAGTTTAAGCAGGACAGGATGTTCCTGAGATGAGTCATCGTATGAGCTTAGAGCTGCACAATTCAGGGTTTGTAGTACAAGACGACGTATTCATTTCCATACTATATATCTATACTTTGCTTGTATTTTCTCATTTGTAAGTCTCTTCGGATAAAAGCATCTGCTAAATGAATAAATGTAAACGTAATGTGGAATCCTATGGGAATTTACAAAACGTCTTTTAGGAAATTGTGTGAAAATAAGACGTGTGTGTGTATAATAACTCTGAAGTTCAGATGACGTTCAGCCTTTCTACAATATATGTTAGCCTCCTTTTTGATGTAATGACAATTAAAAAAAACAAACAGGAATACCGCGAAAGACCCCTATGATTCACGTTCGTCGATCATGAGCTTAAAGGTCTACCAACAAACATCACTGTAAAAGACTGTGCAATTGCAATTTTTGCAAAGTAGTTTTCTTCCAAAAAAAAAAGCCAGAAAAAAGTTTTGAAAACAAAAAACAGCAAAATCAAGCATTTTTGGCTGAAACAATCACAAAACAACCCTCTAAAATCCTGTTCAGACTGTATTATCCTGAAGTTGATTCTCCTCCTGTAGCACCCTAACACATCCTGTGTTTTATTCCTCTTACACAGCAATGTTCCCTCATTAGGCCTGTCATGATAACGAATTTACTGGACGATATATTGTCCCAGAAATAATTTCGTTATACGATATTATTGTCATTTTATGACCATTTTTTTGCCACCGATGTAACAATATGATAACAGTTTGTCTTCTGACAAAAATATCCTTTAAATGTAGTTAGTATTTCTTCACCTTCTGACCAATCAAAATCAATCATTCAACAGAGCAGTAATATAAAGGGCGTCAACATCAATTTGTTCTTAAATTTACTGAAGAAATCATTTCAATAATGATTTTGGTGTTGATGTATAGTAGAGTGACTGGGATTAGTGTTTTCGGCGTTATTGTACTGTGTGCAAAAGGCACTGTAGCTATGCTTTCATCCAAGTATTTTTATGCTATGGAATGATGGATGGAATCACCAGAGGTGAATAGAATCTCCAAAATGTGCATTTAAAAAAAAAAAAAAAAAAAAACCCTTGGGCACTCAATTGAGGTTGGATCATTTTTGTATTCGCTGAGATGTGCATGTAAGCTACGATGGAAGTGCATAATAAATTTCTCGATGTGCATCAAAAAAGGGCATTCCTTAAAGCGCACTTCTTATGGTTTTGAAACGTGCCTTATTTTGTTTTAAAGGTCTCATACAATATATTTACATGCATCCAAGGACAAAAAAAACACTTTAATGAGCTCATAACTTAAACTGCAGCTTTACCTTTTACCCCCAGTGTCACAAATGACTCATTAAATGATCCGTTCTCACAGATTCATTCTAAACTCCTCCTTTCAGAGAGCATACTTTGTTCTGATTGGTCAGATGTCCCAGTCTGTTGTGATTGGTCTACCGCTGTCAGCGTGTGTTGAAAAGGAAACGCCCACAACTGTAACCAGTTTCAGCTCTGTCTGTTCTCGAGCAGCTGATGAAGACCAGAGGCGGGGTTTTTTGGTTACAAACCTACGTAGATTAGTACAGGAAGTAAATTCTGGAATCACTAACGACTCGTTTCAGCTGTTCAGAATCGGTTCCTTCTTTTAGGAGTCAATAACTCTGATTGTCATGAGCTTTGATTTCTGAAACTTTGCAGACATTTTTACAATCACAAACAGCTCTATAACAC
>NC_030429.2:8867585-8882585 GCF_001660625.3 Ictalurus punctatus
CAGACATGTACACACCTTAATCACACTATTAACATCGTGTGGGAGTTTTCACTACATTTTGTGGCAGGACACGTACACACACGGCAGTGCTCAACCGTTTAACAGCAAACAAGAGAGCACGGCTGTGTCCGAAACTGCGTACTTGCCTACTATATAGCAGGCGAAATACGTGTGTGTGTGTGTGTGTGTATCAATAGTAGAAGAAATACATTTATTTTGGCTACTGTATAGCAGGTAACTATTTGGTTTGGGACGCAGCCCACGCTTCAAGTAGTCGTCTATTTGAATGTATAGCAAGTCAAATAATTCGTTATTCGTAAAAATAAAAAATGAAACACCCAGAACTGTATACGGGACCATAACGAAAACCAACTGTATGTCGATACGTGAAATTCTGTAGGGAACGTCGGACGGCATGGGGATGTAATGACGCGTGCCGTTAATCAATCTATGTTCTATAACATGTAAAACGGGAACATGAAAGGAATATCCTAAAAACAACTCGTGTAAACACCTTAATCACAATATTGTCTTATTCAGAATAAGGTCACTAATTAGATTACTGCTGTCCATGTAAACATAGTCACTGACTCCCAAAATATGGAACAGATTCTGAACAGCTGAAACGAGTCGTCAGTAATTCCAGACTTACTTCCTGTACAAACCTACTTTATTTGGTAACACAAAACCCGCCTCTGGTCTTCACTGGCTGTTAACGAACAACGTGTACTTTGACCCGCCCTCAAACACTGCAGTTGAGGTTGTGTCCTGAAAGAGTTGGGTCTAGAAGACATGGGTGGCTGTGGCTCAGGTGGTAGAGCGGGTTGTCCGCTAATCGTAGGGTTGGTTGTTCGATTCCCGGCCCACATGACTTCACATACCGAAGTGTCCTTGGGTAAGACACTGATGATTCATTATTTATGTTTATGTATATATTTTCTACCAAGTTTTCCAACTGTGTAGTTTTGTGTTGTATATGTATACAGCTAGTGCACAGCCTGTTGGCCTCTGCTAACTGGTTAACTCGCATTATTGTCCAACTACATATAAACTTAACACTGAGAAATGTCCTGTTCTCATTGTGTTTGCGACGGTGGTTCAGGTTTTTCTTCCTCTGCATCATTATCGGACTCGTCTCAAATCGGTATGGCAAACCTGACATTATTAAGGATATGGTCAATTCGGATATGGTAGTGGGTGTTTCCTTTCTGACAGCGGTAGACCAATCACAACAGACTGGGATATCTAACCAATCAGAGCAGAGTATGCGCTCTGAACTGAGGAGTATAGAGTGAATGGATCATTCGTGTAACCAATTTGCCTTTGGATGCATGTAAACCTATTGTATGAGACCTTTAAAACAAAATTAGGCACGTTTCAAAACCATCATAGCTGCGCTTTAAGCAACTCGCACCAGTTTTCCTAACTCCTAGCACACAGTGGAGCATTTTGGATATAAACAAATTTATAAACTGAAGAAATTCATTTTTGTTGACTCGGGGTATCTGCTAAATCTAGCAGCGTCGCATTACGTGTGTTTGACGTCATGTGCCATCACCTAAGAAGCGGCTTTTACTTCCGGTTAATAAAAAAACCCCCGCTAGTGTTCCATTTGAGATGATGATGATGGTACCCTTCAAAAATTCATACACTAGATGATGGAGTACATAGCGTGTAGTGTAAGTGTATAGTACGTCATTTAGGACACTACTTTTGGTCTGTACTCTCTGAAGCGTGTTTTCGGAACAGAAGTAATGCGATGAGTGAGTAAAACTGACCCGTGCCGTCCACAGACCAACTAATCAATAATGAGATTCGTTGACCACGATTTTAATAATCGATTATTATCCATAATGCAGACATGTATACAGGAATGTTTCTGGAAAACAACTCCCTCGGCACTGAATATCATGGTGGACCGTATCACTGATTATCAGCACATCCCTTCTCTGGTGTTTCCTCAAGGACAAATGCACTGAATCCTTTGCTAAGCGTTGTTATGCGATACGAAGTACACCAGGCTATCACCCTCTCTTGCATGGATCATATTGTCACAGACTGTCATTTACTTGCATAGGTGTAAATGATTCATGCATTATTTATGAACAGCTGACTCGTGTATAATCTTAACACGAAGCCCGGAGCCATCGGTTCAGAGGAGGATACAGACTACAGGAAATGTGGCTTTCTGCTTTGTCTCTTTTTATTTTTTTTATTATTATTTTATCTTCTGGCGTCGATCATAAACCTGTATTTATGACATGAATCACATGGTTAGATGGCGCCGTTCATTCTGATCATGCTTCTCTCTTATCAACCCTTTAATTTTCCCTCTTTTACACACGCACACAGTGTTGTAATATGCTCTCTCTTGGTCTTGTGGTAATATTATTTCATTCCTCTTTTTTCTTTTTTTTTTTTTTTCTCTTTTATTCTTTCTGTAGAACCTAACTGTGATGGAGTCGCAGAATCTCACTGACGACCTCTCGCCAAAGAAGACGACAGTTTTTAAGGTTGGTGTGTATGGCCCTCATGGCCCTTGTTTAATCTGATTTAGCCGTTTAATGTGTGTAGATGCAGGGTGGATTTCCAAAAAAATAAAAAATTGAAGCAGCTACAACCAAACTCTCTCCAACCGCTTTAAAATGTTAGTAATAGAAAGAATGCTTGTTCTCAATAGTACAACCCTGGTTGTAGAGGGACTTTGTTTGTTTTTTTTGTTTTGTTTCCTACACCAAGTTTGTTGTTAAGAGGGGAACAAGACCGATCATGACATCTCAAACATCCTAAACTTGCTCAATCAAACTTCCTTAACTTCGGCTTCCTGTTCTAAAACGTCGTTAACACCCTGAAAACGTGACCCAGATTAGGGAAATATGGCAATATGTTACTGATATTGACATCGAGTCACTCCTAAGTATGGTGGTTCTAGGTAACTGACTAGACCATTTCATGTTATTGTTCCTCCTTTATCTTGTTGAAATGTTTTTTTAATTTATTTTTTAAAAACGCTGGACCAAAAAAAAAACCCCATCTAGAGTGACCTTTTGTTGGAAAAACATCAGTATAATTATATATGGTGAGGTGTGTGTGTGTGTGTGTGTGTGTGTGTCTATCTATATATGTGTGTGTATATGTGTGTGTGTGTATATGTGTGTGTATGTATATGTATGTGTGTGTGTGTATGTATATATATATATTATATTATATTATATTATATTATATTATATATATATATATATATATATATATATATATATATATATATATATATATATATATATATATATATAATATAATATAATATAATATAATATAATATAATTTTTTTTTTTAATTAAATCGGGTTAACCTTTTTTGTCTCCCATAGAAGAAATTTGTCTTGGGAAATCGAGAGAACATGGTTGACGTTACAATACACACGTACTGTACAATCAAACCACAATTGACATGCAATTACACCCAGATCTGTATAAATAGCCAAACATGCATACCATACAATAACCAAACATACACAAATGCCCTATACCTAATATTACCCAAATACCCTACACCAAGATATTTGACGACCACCCCCCCCCCCCCCCCCCCCCCCACCCCACACACACACACACACACACACGCACACTTCATCTCTTACTATTTAGTAATTTGATTGATTAATGGAAGTAAAGAAAATTTATACCTGTTTGGTAACGTGTACCTTCTGCCCATATGTATGTGTAATATGTATGTGTATGTATGATATTCTTGCCATATTGCACATCCCCAATCCAGATGAATTATTAAAAGTTTGACTCGGCAGTCCATACTGGATTTCACAGAATTTTTTTGTTGTTGTTGGTGTGGCCAAAAAGGCTTGGTCTCACTCCGGCTTTTATAAAAAATAAATAAATAAATAAATAAATAAATAAAAATATGGGAAAACTGTTTTGAATTAGCGAAAATTACAATTGCGTGAAAGTTTTGCATGGTCTGTCAGTGATGTTTGTTGGAAAACGAGACTTATTTTAGCTGTACTCGTTCGATGCATGTGAATCAAAGAGGGCTTTGGCTGAGCGCGTGTAATCTGCAGAAAATCTAACCTAGAATTGGAACTGTTTTTGCTGAACCATGTGTGTTTATGTGAATGTGTGTTATTCAGCTGGGAAATGGTACTCTGTCTGGCTCGAGGAAACGTCTGTCACGTGCCACCTTTGAGAAGGAGAAGGAGATGTGTATCCAGATGTTCGAGCAGTGGTCCGAGGCTGATCAGGTGGAATTTGTGGAGCATCTCATCTCACGCATGTGCCATTACCAGCATGGCCACATCAATTCTTACCTCAAACCCATGCTACAGAGAGACTTTATAACAGCCTTGCCAGGTACACACACACCCCTCTCTTAAATAAATCCCATAGTACAAAGAGACTTCTAATGCTCCCTGCTAGGTACACACATACTCCTACTTCCCAGTACTATAGAGATACTTCTTAATCCTGCTTTCAGAAGTGCACACACCTGCGCATACACTGTAATCATCAGGTGTCTTCACTAGTTAGTGTTTTTTCTGAGATTATTATAATTTTTTTTGTATGTTGCCTTGCACATACAAACAAACACAATATTTGTATATTTAAGAAGAATACTTGTATCAGCTATAATGTATGGTCCATCATCTTCTGAAAAACCTGTCTGATCTGTTGTGATTGTCTCTCCAGCGCGGGGTCTGGAGCACATAGCGGAGAACATCCTGTCCTTTCTGGATGCCCGCTCTCTGTGCGCGGCTGAGCTGGTGTGTCGCGAGTGGCACCGGGTCATCTCCGAGGGCATGCTGTGGAAGAAGCTCATTGAGAGGATGGTGCGCACTGATCCACTGTGGAAAGGCCTGTCTGAAAGACATCAGTGGTGAGCTGAAGGATGTGGATTGTCCATGGATTGCATTTTCTATGTTGCCCACAATCCTTATGTTGTACCAAAATGCTGTGCTGCAGATTTTATTCCTATCTAAAGAGCTGAGCACCACAGCTGGGATATAATCAGAGCTGAAACTTTTCGTGTTTGCAAACTTATACAGTCTCCTCTAGGGATGTTTCGATACTTGTCCGTACCAATACTTATATCAAAATTAGTATCCTACTTGGTGTTAAGCAATCGAGGACGTAATGGGATACATTATATTTAGCTCTGTTTATGATTTTCTGGAATTTAAGTCGGCCATGAACGGTGCTATCCGTCCTAAATAGTACCCGAGATTAGAATTAGCGTGTCCCAAATCGTGGTGTGTTGAAACGAGTATCCCAGAGGTGCCCAGATGGTCTACTGTTTCCGGTAAACTTTCTAAGTGTGGATCCTTGGACACTTTTTCGGATAATACTGCCCACAACTCCTTGAGCGAGGAAGGAGGAGCTTTGTGACCGTTTGCTTCGGTGAATTCAAGGACCCATTTTAGAGAGGTGTACATAAAATGCGGGAAAAAATAAATCAAGAGAATGGTAAATGAAATTATTTGGTATAAATTATATAAGGAATGAAGAAAAGCTGAACTGCAGCGAGGAGTGTGTTTACAGTGATTGTGTGTGTAACTAGGTGTAACAGCATTCTTGTCTGTTACATATGTTATGTTGGTATGTCCCAGTACTTGTGTACTCTTTTGCTACACACTCAAAAGTATGTACTTTTACTTCACAAATAGAGTACATACTTTCATACGTATTCAGTACATACTGCATAGTATAAGTAGGCGATTTGAGAGTCGGCAAGTTGTTTGTTTTTTTTAAACGAATATTTATTTTTTATACCAGTCAACACAAAATTGTTCCGTTAGTACAGCGTTGATGAAATGGGTCTAATACTGTCTACTTGGTTCGAATGAAAGTTCTCCCTGCACTATTGTAAAAGTTGCCGTTTCCTTAGTAGTATCATATCATTGAAAATCAGCATATTAAGTAAGCATATTAAATATGTGTCTAAATCAGTAGTGATCTGATTCTAATGACAACAATGCAGCAGAGCCACAATCTAGACACAGTGTAAACTCTAAGAGCTTATTTCAAGTGTTCTTAAAGCCATTGCACAGCATACTAACTATTAAATGAAAGACTATTTATGTTCAATCTATTAAATCTTTCCCACAGAGAACATTTGAGAGATGGCCTTGTAGACCAAACTGTCCTTTATCAGCATAACACTGGAAATGTATTTCCTGTTTGTACATAGTTCATCCCATGACATTTTAGATTGACAACAGAAGTGGCCCTATAATCGACCCTTGAGGAACATCATGCTTGACAGTAGCTAAGAAGGTCATTTACCATCCTGACTAATGTAGTCTGTGTTATAATGAGAAACATCTGATTGTTATTTTAATTCATTTTCTGACTAATAATGGTAACTATTATTATTACTTTTTTTTTCTAAAGAACCAGAAGGACAAATTGATGAATGAGGATTGCATTAAATCAAATGAAATCCGAAATACTTCATTTTGACCTCTGTTCAAGTTGTATGCATTTGAATTGCCTTTTCAAGAAGATTTAAACACTTCCTATTTATTGTGCCAAATAGGGCAACGGAAAAATCTTATACAAGCAATGCAATGCATGTACATAAAATAACTGTTTTGTTTTCCAGGGAGAAGTACTTGTTCAAGAACCGCACAAATGAAGTCCCACCCAACTCGTACTATCACTCACTCTACCCTAAAATTATACAGGACATCGAGGTGAGCATTTTTTATTATTATTGAGCATATGGGTCATTTCTAACTGTGTATCCTTTCTGATGGTAGTTTCTGTAGTAGTAGCTGTTTATACAGGGGGTGTAATTAAAAATGTCTCCTGGTCTTTGTCCTTTTATTTTTGTTGTTTGGGTGTGTGTTTAGACGATTGAGGCCAACTGGCGCTGCGGCAGACACAACCTGCAGAGGATCCAGTGCAGATCAGAAAACAGCAAAGGGGTTTACTGCCTACAGTACGACGATGACAAGATCATCAGCGGCCTCCGAGACAACTCCATTAAGGTGTGTGGGAGTGCGGTGTTGCTTTCACAGAGGAATATCTTATGTTTGTATTTAGTGTTATGTTAACCTACAACCGTGCAATCATCAGTACTAACATAATGAAATATTGCAGCGTTTACTAATACAGTGTCTCTCTCTTTCTCTCTGTCAGATCTGGGATAAGCACACTCTGGAGTGTCTGAAGATTCTGACCGGTCACACTGGTTCAGTTTTGTGTCTGCAGTATGATGAGAGGGTAATAGTGACTGGTTCCTCAGACGCTACTGTCAGGTATACATGACATTTTTGCAAATTATTATTAGGCAGGGGGCCCACAGTGGCTTAGAAGTTGGCACGTTTGCCTCGAACCTCCGGGGTTTGGGTTTCCAGTCCTGTCTCCACCCTCTGTGCACGGTGTTTGCATGTTCTCCCCGTGCTCCGGGGGTTTCCTCCCCCCAGTCCAAAGACATGTGTTGTAGGCTGATTGGCATTTCCAAATTGTCCATAGTGTGTGAATGTGTGTGTTTGTGCCCTGCAATAGGTTGGCACCCCGTCCAGGGTGTGCGCAGAGATCCCTGGGATAGGCTCTACGCTCCCTCATGACTCTGTGTAGGAAAAGTGGTACAGAAAATAGACCTTTGTTTCACCTTTTCATTTTGTCCACTGTCTTTTAGTCCTGTGTAACGCTATCTAAGTGTTATTTCATCTCTAAACCATTTATGTTTACTACATAAATCTTTTTTGTGGTCTAATAGAACTTAGATATAATAGAAGGATTTAGAGACAAATCATTCAGTCAGATACTCATGTACAAGTAGTTTTTTGTAGAAACACCAGTTAAATCTTTTTTGTTGTTGTTGGAATTTAAACTGTGTACTGTGTCTTTCATGCTTTCTATGATCACACTACAGCATGTTTAAATTGTTACAAGTAAATTAGACTTCACTGTTTTCCCTTCTCTCATTCTGGCTCAGGGTTTGGGATGCGAATTCCGGTGAGGTTCTGAACACTCTGATCCACCACAACGAGGCGGTCCTTCACCTGCGTTTCTGTAATGGCCTGATGGTGACGTGCTCTAAGGATCGCTCCATCGCAGTGTGGGACATGGCCTCTGCCACTGACATCAGCCTGCGTCGCGTTCTCGTGGGCCACAGGGCCGCCGTCAACGTCGTCGACTTCGATGACAAATACATCGTCTCCGCCTCGGGAGACAGAACTATAAAAGTAAAAATACAATGATGGCTTTAGTTTAGGTTTTTTGTTGTTGTTGTTTGGCAAAATTGTTGAAGTGATGGGTTGGTGTGTTTTGTAATTGTTGAACTTTTTAGTTAAATTAGTAGCAAAAATAGCATTTCATGATCTGAAGACGGGCTTTGATGAACTATTTTATACTAGATGTCGACTAATTTATAAAATTTGTAATATTTTATCATGTATAGTAAAAATAAACAGAGAAAGGAGTAAAATGTAAAAAATGTTATGTATTTTTTTTTTAATGTAATTGTGTATGATTTTATACACTTGTGCCTAAAGGTTTGCATACCCCTTGCAGAATCTGCTAAATCTTAATGCTGTTAACAAAATAGGTGAGATCATAAAAATCCCTTTTTAAAAAAAAAATTTTTATTTTATTTTTTTTTTTTTAAATTTGACCCCTGTCCTGAATAAGCTATTTCACATAACAGATGTTTACATATAGCCCACAAGACAAGATAATAGCTGAATTTATAAAAAAAAAAAAAAAAAAGACCCTGTTCAAAAGTTTACACACCCTTGATTCATAATACTGTGTGTCATTACCTGGATGATCCACGACTGTTTTTATGTTTTGTGATAGTTGTTCACCAGTCCCTTGTTTAGAAGATCCTGCAAGGGGTATGCAAACTTTTGGGCACAATTATATAGTCACTTGTGTGCAAGTTGCTAGAAAATGATTTAAATACTATAAAGGTTACATTAATGCAGTCCTGTTTTTTCCCCGCTAATTATTTATATTAGCTGACCTATTGTGCAGTGTTATTAGTTTATACTCTGGTCATTATTGTGACTGCTGTCCTGATGTTGTGTGTGTGTGTGTGTGTGTGTGTGTGTGTGTTTAGGTGTGGAGCACTAGTACCTGTGAATTTGTCCGAACACTAAATGGACACAAGAGAGGTATTGCCTGCCTCCAGTACAGAGACAGACTGGTGGTCAGCGGCTCCTCGGACAACACCATACGGTGCGTGTGCGTGCGCATGTATCTGCAGTGCATCTGGAATGTATTCACAGCGCTTCACTTTATCCACATTTTATGTTACAGCCTTATTCCCAAATGGATTAAATTAATTATTTTCCTCAAAATTCTATAAACAATACCCCATAATGACAACATGAAAGAAGTTTGTTTGAAGTTTGTTGTTGAGCCTTTGCTCAATACTTTGTTGAAGCACCTTTGGCACCAATTAAAACCTCAAGTCTTTTTGAGTATGATACTACAAGCTTGGCACACCTATTTTTGGGCAGTTTCTCCCATTCTTCTTTGCAGGACTTCTCAAGCTCCATCAGGTTTGATGGGGAGTGTCGGTGCACAGCCATTTTCAGTTGTAGAAACATCTCAAGGATGATCAGTGGAATTTTGAGTGCCATGGCAAAGGCTGTGAATACTTATGTACTTTTTTATTTTTTTATAAATTTGCAAAGATTTCGAACAAACTTCTTTCATGTTGTTATTTATGGGGTATTGTTTGTAGAATTTTGAGGAAAATAATGAATTTGATCCATTTTGGAATAAGGCTGTAATATAACAATGTGGGAAAAGTGAAGCGCTGTGAATACTTTCCGGATGCACTGTACTTGTAACAGAGAGATCATCATTTGGTGTATATATTCTGTTAAGAATTAGGTGGGTGAAAGGAATGTGTTTGTGTTGGCAAAAGAAATGTCTTAGATGGGAATATATTAAGGATAGATATCCTGTTATACCAGTGTATGTTTGTGTGTGTATGTCGTGCAGATTGTGGGATATTGAGTGCGGGGCATGTCTGCGAGTGTTGGAAGGCCATGAGGAACTTGTTCGTTGTATTCGGTTTGACAACAAGAGGATCGTCAGTGGAGCATATGACGGGTAACACACATACACACAGTGTGTGTATATCGTGTGTGTGTGTGTGTGTGTATATCGTGTGTGTGTGTGTGTGTATATCGTGTGTGTGTGTGTGTGTGTGTGTGTGTGTATAGGTGCAGCTCGAAAAATTTTACTATCATGGAAAAGTTTTTTTTTTTTTTCTTTATTTTAATTCATAAAGTGGAACTCATATATTCTAGTTTCATTACACATAAAGTAAACTATTTCAAGACTTTTTTTTTTTTTTTTTTTTCTTTTAATCTTGATGCTTACACCTCATGGAAATCAAAAATCCAGTATCTCAAAATATTTGAATAAAGAATTTATAATACAGAAATGTTGACATGAGAAAAGCTCTAATCAGCTAATTAACTCAAAACACCTGCCAAGGTTTCCTGAGCCTTTCATCTGTGTCTGGTTCAGTACACACAACCACAATCATGCTTAAAGTCCAGTGTGAAGTTTCCACAGTCAGTGATGATTTGAGATGCCATGTCATCTGCTGGTGTTGGTCCACTGTGTTTTCTCAAGTCGAGAGTCGATGCAGCGTCTACCAGGAGATTTTAGAGCACTTCATGCTTCCATCTGCTGACGAGCTTTATGGAGATGCTGATTTCCTTTTCCAGCAGGACTTGGCACCTGCCCACAGTGCCAAAACTACTAGTAACTGGTTTGCTGACTGTGGTATTACTGTGTTTGATTGGCCAGCCGACTCACCTGACCTGAACCCCATAGAGAATCTATGAGAGACATCAGACCCAACAATACAGACGAGCTGAAGGCCGCTATCAAAGCAACCTGGGCTTCCAGAACACCTCAGCAGTGCCACAGGCTGATCGCCTCCATACCATGCCGCATTAATGCGGTAATTCACGCAAAAGGATTAAAGCCCTGACCGAGTACTGAGTGCATAAATTAACATACTTTTTAAAAGGTCGACATTTCTGTATTATAAATTCTTCATTCTAATATTTTGATAGTGGATTTTTGATTTCCATGAGCTGTAATCAAGATTAAAACACAAAAGTATTGAAATATTTCACTGTGTAATGAATCTACAATATATGAAAGTTCCACTTTCTGAATTAAATTACAGGGGGGAAAAAAAAAAAAAACTTTTCCAAGATATTCACATTTTTTAAGGTGTGTGTGTGTGTGTGTGTGTGTGTGTACTAGCTATTAAACTTCACCAAATAGACTAATCTAGGAAGCTAATATCGATAGTTAATGTTTATTGAAAAAATTGGCTCGCTAATGATCCTGCACGTAGATAATATTTTTACATGGATGTTTCATGTACATAGTCTTTTCAGTGCATTTTTGTGTTCTCTCTCTCTCTCTCTCTCTCGCTCTCTAGCAAGATTAAGGTGTGGGATCTGCAGGCTGCTTTGGACCCTCGTGCTCCAGCCAGCACTCTCTGTCTGCGCACGCTAGTGGTGAGTGTGCAAGTGGTGAATAAATTAAACATTTATTCCATTCCATTCCTGAGGCTTCACTAGCCACAGCCTTCACGGGCCAGTGTCTTGCATCTCTCAGAACATGTTTCGGTGTCATCATAGGTCATAACTTATATGCACACATAATACTGTATTATACATAATACATAATACTGCACACGTGACATTTGTTGAGTCACTATCACTCGCTAGATTTCTCTTTCCTCAAGATGGATGCTGATCTAGAAGCAGCTATGTTTCTGGTGCTGCACAAAACAAGACTTCTCTTTGCTAAGATACATTACAAGTCATTCGTTTTAATCTGTGACCTCAAATGCTAACACATCTGGCTGTTGGTTTGTATTCAGACTTAAATTCATAAACGTACTCCTCGGCAGGAGCAAGAGTTTAGCCTGTCATGTTTCTACAAATCTTACGGAACCCTGGTCTCGTGAAATGAATTAAGGGATTGTCTAGAATCTAAGCCCGGGGTTATGAACTAGCAGACCACAGCCTGGATGCAGATGCAGCAGGGTATTTCAAACGGTTCACAAATACTGTACAGTAAAATACTGTAGTAGAACCGACCAAAAATTAATGAGAAATGGTCGCGGTTTAGCAAATCGTAAAATTTTTTGTAAAAGTAAGCGCTTTTAAAAAAAAAACAAACAAACAAAAAAAAAACATTAACCATTGTAGCAGATCTCTTTCTGTAGCAGATCCTCTCTTGTGGCTAATTGTGGCCAATATTTAAAACAAAAAAAATTCAAAAAAAAAATATTTGCCTTGCACCTCCAGGGTCGGGGGTTTGGTTCCAGCTTCCACCCTATGTGTGCGGAGTTTCCACAGTATGTTCTCCCTGTGCTTAAGGGGCTTCCTTTGTGTACTCTGGTCCCCCCCCGTCCAAAGACGTATTGTAGGCCGATTGGAATCTCTAAATTGTCTGTCGTGTGTGCAGGGTTTCCGTGGGTCCTTAAAAAGATTTTTAAAAGTTTAAAATCCAACTATCCGAATTTTACGCCTTAAAATGTCTTAAATACGATTTTGACAGGTCTTAAAAATCTGTTTGTATTATTCTTGGGTTAAGTTAACTTTACTTTTATAAAGTTCTAAACTTCAGTCTCGCTTTTAAACGTGTTCTTTGGGAAACATTTGTATTGATCATGGTGTTACAAAAAACTGAATCAGCCCGGTCAGAATTTATCACAAATAATTTGGGAACTCTGATTATCCTTCATACTTTGTTTGCCAATGAGGACATGAAATAGGTCTTCAATTGCATTCATAATTGTCTTAAAAATTTTACTTGTTGAATCCTGCAGAAGCCCTGAGTGGGTGTGGAATTGTGCCCGGTGATCGGTTGGCACCTTGTCCAGGGTGTCCCCTGCCTTGTGCCCCAAGTTCCCTTGAACAGGCTCCAGGCTCCCCCTGACCCTGTATAGGATAAGCCAGAGGTGTCCAATCTTATCGTGACAGGGCCGGTGTGGATGCAGGTTTTCATTCCAAGCAAGCAGAAGCCACACTTGAGTCTATTGAAAGCCAAGATCAACTGATTAAACAGGTGCAATCAGGTGTGACTCCTGCTTGGTTGGAATGAAAACCTGCATCCACACCGGCCCTTTGCAGACAAGATTGGACAGCCCTGGGATAAGCAGTAGAGAAAATGGATGGACTTGCTCTCTCTGGTCTGATTAACGAAGTGCCGAGTTGGCTTGTTTTAAAAATTGATGATGAAAACAGAATGTTGGAAGAGAAATATGCATTTATTCTCTGGTTCATATTCAAAACAAGTCTCTTCTGTTCAGAGTCCAATAGCGCTAGTCAAAAGTGACCACTTCAGATTGAATGAATCATTAATCATGAAGCCTTAAAGGTAGCTGCTGTTGCCGTTTGGTCATGTGTATCGGTCATCAGGTTCTTTGTAATCAAGGAAAATTTAGACCTTCGCAAATTTTATTTGGATAGCTTTGGTCTAGACCAAGAAAGTTATGCTGAAGCTGTATTAAAATGAACTGATGACTGAACCCAAAAATTTAATTAGAGTAATTTTCGCAGTTTTGTAAAGTTAAGTCCTTTCTTTGTAATTCACCAACACATCAGGAGGAATCAGTAGATATTCCTATTGGTTTTATTTTATTTCCTAAGCCATTCTTCCGTCATTTGTATAAATGAATGAACCACATGCTAACTACCTCGTAACTAAATCATTAGTCTCGTTCATTACCTTGCTTATGCTTGGTGTATGTTTTTCCCAGTTGCCTCACAACCTTACCTGCTTGAAAAGCAAACAAATCAAATGTTAATTTTGCCATGAACATTTGAACACACTAATGCACAGAGCTCAAATGCCAGGTGCCTTTAACAAAGGACAGCTTTTTCTCAGG
The DNA here is from genome assembly GCF_001660625.3 of Ictalurus punctatus. NCBI lineage: Eukaryota > Metazoa > Chordata > Actinopteri > Siluriformes > Ictaluridae > Ictalurus > Ictalurus punctatus. Next base: position 8,881,488 of record NC_030429.2, read on the forward strand.
AGCCAGCAAAATGCAGTCTATGTAGGGAGCTGCCTTCTGATTGGAACATGGTTGGTCATCTAAAGGCATGTGGAACTGCTTTGTTTTAATAACCTGAATAACTCCATGTCTTGTCATCATCATTTTCACCATCTTTCACTTGGCATGTGCTTTCCTTTTGGTGTGTGTTGTAATTTTGTGCTATCGTTGCTACCTTTTTGCAGGAGCACTCTGGCCGTGTGTTCCGGCTACAGTTTGATGAGTTCCAGATCATCAGCAGTTCCCATGACGACACAATCCTTATATGGGACTTCTTGAATGTCTCCCCCAACGGACAGCCAGACGGAGTCCCACATGCAGCCAGATCGCCCTCGCGCACCTACACGTACATCTCCAGATAGCGGGTACACACACACCCACACACACCCACACGTAAATCTCCAGATAATGGGTACACACACACCCGCACACCTACATCTCCAGATAGGGGGTACACACACACACACACACACACACACACACACACACACACACACACACACACACACACACACAGGTACATCTCCAGATAGTGGGTACACACACACACACACACACACACACACACACACACACACACACACACACACAGGTACATCTCCAGATAGTGGGTACACACACCCACACACACACACACACACACACACACACACACACACACACAGGTACATCTCCAGATAGTGGGTACACACACCCACACACACACACACACACACACACACACACAGGTACATCTCCAGATAGTGGGTACACACACCCACACACACACACACACACACACACACACACACACACACACACACACACACACAGGTACATCTCCACATAGTGGGTACACACACCCACACACACCCACACCCCTACACGTACATCTCCAGATAGCGGGTACACCCACACCCCTACACGTACATCTCCGGACAGCGGGTACAACCACACACACACACACACACACACACAAACACACCTACACGTACATCTCCAGATAGCGGGTACACCCACACACCCCCCTACACGTACATCTCCAGATAGCGGGTACACACACACACACCCCCTTACAAGTCCGTCTCCAGAGAGCGGGTA
>NC_030429.2:8892585-8897585 GCF_001660625.3 Ictalurus punctatus
CACCCCCACACACACACACACGTCTGTCTCCAGAGAGCGGGTACACATACACCCCTACAGGTCCGTCTCCAGGCAGCGGGTACACCCGCTCACCCACACACACACACACCCCTACACGTCCGTCTCCAGGCAGCGGGTACACCCGCTCACCCACACACACACACACACTCCTCCGTCTCCAGGCAGCGGGTACACCCGCTCACCCACACACACACCCCTACACGTCCGTCTCCAGCCAGCGGGTACACCCGCTCACCCACACCCACCCACACACACACCCCTACACGTCCGTCTTCAGGCATTGGGTTCACCCGCTCACCCACACACACACACACCTCCGTCTCCAGGCAGCGGGTACACCCGCTCACCCACACACACACCCCTACACGTCCGTCTCCAGCCAGCGGGTACACCCGCTCACCCACACCCACCCACACACACACCCCTACACGTCCGTCTCCAGGCAGCGGGTACACCCGCTCACCCACACACACACACCCCTACACGTCCGTCTCCAGGCAGCGGGTACACCCGCTCACCCACACACACGCACCCCTACACGTCCGTCTCCAGGCAGCGGGTACACACACCCCTACACGTCCGTCTCCAGGCAGCGGGTACACACACCCCTACACGTCCGTCTCCAGGCAGCGGGTACACACACCCCTACACGTCCGTCTCCAGGCAGCGGGTACACACACACTACACGTCCGTCTCCAGGCAGCGGGTACACACACCCCTACACGTCCGTCTCCAGGCAGCGGGTACACACACCCCTACACGTCCGTCTCCAGGCAGCGGGTACACACACCCCTACACGTCCGTCTCCAGGCAGCGGGTACACACACCCCTACACGTCCGTCTCCAGGCAGCGGGTACACACACCCCTACACGTCCGTCTCCAGGCAGCGGGTACACACACCCCTACACGTCCGTCTCCAGGCAGCGGGTACACACACCCCTACACGTCCGTCTCCAGGCAGCGGGTACACACACCCCTACACGTCCGTCTCCAGGCAGCGGGTACACACACCCCTACACGTCCGTCTCCAGGCAGCGGGTACACACACCCCTACACGTCCGTCTCCAGGCAGCGGGTACACACACCCCTACACGTCCGTCTCCAGGCAGCGGGTACACACACCCCTACACGTCCGTCTCCAGGCAGCGGGTACACACACCCCTACACGTCCGTCTCCAGGCAGCGGGTACACACACCCCTACACGTCCGTCTCCAGGCAGCGGGTACACACACCCCTACACGTCCGTCTCCAGGCAGCGGGTACACACACCCCTACACGTCCGTCTCCAGGCAGCGGGTACACACACCCCTACACGTCCGTCTCCAGGCAGCGGGTACACACACCCCTACACGTCCGTCTCCAGGCAGCGGGTACACACACCCCTACACGTCCGTCTCCAGGCAGCGGGTACACACACCCCTACACGTCCGTCTCCAGGCAGCGGGTACACACACCCCTACACGTCCGTCTCCAGGCAGCGGGTACACACACCCCTACACGTCCGTCTCCAGGCAGCGGGTACTACCCGCTCACCCACACACACGTCCGTCTCCAGGCAGCGGGTACTACCCGCTCACCCACACACACGTCCGTCTCCAGGCAGCGGGTACTACCCGCTCACCCACACACACGTCCGTCTCCAGGCAGCGGGTACACCCGCTCACCCACACACACACGTCCGTCTCCAGGCAGCGGGTACACACACACACACACCCCTACACGTCCGTCTCCAGGCAGCGGTTACACCCGCACACACACACACACACCCCTACACGTCCGTCTCCAGGCAGCGGTTACACCCGCACACACACACATGCACCCCTACACATCAGTCTCCAGGCAGCGGTTACACCCGCTCACCCACACACACGCACCCCTACACGTCCGTCTCCAGGCAGCGGGTACACCCGCTCACCCACACACACGCACCCCTACACGTCCGTCTCCAGGCAGCGTGTACACCCGCTCACCCACACACACGCACCCCTACACGTCCGTCTCCAGGCAGCGGGTACTACCCGCTCACCCACACACACGTCCGTCTCCAGGCAGCGGGTACACCCGCTCACCCACACACACACCCCCGTCTCGGGCAGCGGGTTCACCCGCTCACCCACACACACGTCCGTCTCCAGGCAGCGGGTACACACACACACACACCCCTACACGTCCGTCTCCAGGCAGCGGTTACACCCGCACACACACACATGCACCCCTACACATCAGTCTCCAGGCAGCGGTTACACCCGCTCACCCACACACACACGCACCCCTACACGTCCGTCTCCAGGCAGCGGGTACACCCGCTCACCCACACACACACACCCCTACACGTCCGTCTCCAGGTTGCGGGTACACCCGCTCACCCACACACACACGTCTGTCTCCAGGCAGCGGGTACACCCGCTCACCCACAAACACACACACACACACCCCTACACGTCCGTCTCCAGGCAGCGGGTACAACCGCTCACCCACACACACACACCCCTACACGTCCGTCTCCAGCCAGCGGGTACACCCGCTCACCCACACCTACCCACACACACACCCCTACACGTCTGTCTCCAGGCAGCGGGTACACCGCTCACCCACACACACACACCCCTTCACGTCCGTCTCCAGGCAGAGGGTACACCCGCTCACCCACACAGACATCCCTACACGTCTGTCTCCAGGCAGCGGGTACACACACCCCTACACGTCCGTCTCCAGGCAGCGGGTACACACACCCCTACACGTCCGTCTCCAGGCAGCGGGTACACACACCCCTACACGTCCGTCTCCAGGCAGCGGGTACACACACCCCTACACGTCTGTCTCCAGGCAGCGGGTACACCCGCTCACCCACACACACACTCCTACACGTCCGTCTCCAGCCAGCGGGTACACCCGCTCACCCACACCCACCCACACACACACCCACCCACACACACACCCCTACACGTCCGTCTCCAGCCAGCGGGTACACCCGCTCACCCACACCCACCCACACACACACCCCTACACGTCTGTCTCCAGGCAGCGGGTACACCCGCTCACCCACACACACACTCCTACACGTCCGTCTCCAGCCAGCGGGTACACCCGCTCACCCACACCCACCCACACACACACCCCTACACGTCCGTCTCCAGGCAGCGGGTACACCCGCTCACCCACACACACACGTCCGTCTCCAGGCAGCGGGTACACCCGCTCACCCACACACACGTCTGTCTCCAGGCAGCGGGTACACACACCCTTACACGTCCGTCTCCAGGCAGCGGGTACACCCGCTCACCCACACACACACACACACACACACACACACACACCTCCGTCTCCGGGCAGTGGGTTCACCCGCTCACCCTCATAAACCCCTACACATATGTCTTCGGGCAGCGGGTACACCCGCTCACCCACACACACACCTCCGTCTCCAGGCAGCGGGTACACCCACACACACACACACACACACACACACACACACACACACACACACACACACACCTCCGTCTCCGGGCAGTGGGTTCACCCGCTCACCCTCATAAACCCCTACACATCTGTCTCCGGGCAGCGGGTACCCCCGCTCACCCACACACACACCTCCGTCTCCAGGCAGCGGGTACACCCACTCACACACACACACTCCTACATGTCCGTCTCCAGGCAGCGGGTACACCCGCTCACCCACACACACACACACACACCCCTACACGTCCGTCTCCAGGCAGCGGGTACACCCGCTCACCCACACACACACACACACACACCGCTACACGTCCGTCTCCAGGCAGCGGGTACACCCGCTCACCCACACACACACACACACACACCCCTACATGTCCGTCTCCAGGCAGCGGGTACACCCGCTCACCCACACACACACACACACCCCTACACGTCCGTCTCCAGGCAGCGGGTACACCCGCTCACCCAAACACACACACACACACACACCTCCGTCTCCGGGCAGTGGGTTCACCCGCTCACCCTCATAAACCCCTACACGTCTGTCTCCGGGCAGCGGCTACACCCGCTCACCCACACACACACCTCCGTCTCCAGGCAGCGGGTACACCCGCTCACCCACACACACACACCCCTACACGTCCGTCTCCAGGCAGCGGGTACACACACCCCTACACGTCCGTCTCCAGGCAGCGGGTACACACACCCCTACACGTCCGTCTCCAGGCAGCGGGTACACACACCCCTACACGTCCGTCTCCAGGCAGCGGGTACACACACCCATACACGTCCGTCTCCAGGCAGCGGGTACACACACCCATACACGTCCGTCTCCAGGCAGCGGGTACACACACCCCTACACGTCCGTCTCCAGGCAGCGGGTACACCCCCTCACCCACACACACACACACACACACACACACACACCTCCGTCCCCGGGCAGCGGGTACACCCGCTCACCCACACACACACACGTCCGTCTCCGGGCAGCGGGTTCACCCGCTCACCCGCATAAACCCACACACGTCTGTCTCCGGGCAGCGGGTACACCCACTCACCCACACCCACACCTCCGTCTCCAGGCAGCGGGTACACCCGCTCACCCACACACACACCCACACCTCCGTCTCCGGGCAGCGGGTACTCCCGCTCACCCACACCCACCCACACAGACACCCCTACACGTCCGTCTCCAGGCAGCGGGTACACCCGCTCACCCACACACACACACCCCTACACGTCCGTCTCCAGGCAGCGGGTACACCCGCTCACCCACACACACACACACCCCTACACGTCCGTCTCCAGGCAGCGGGTACACCAGCTCACCCCCCCACACATCCCTACACGTGCGTCTTCAGGCAGCGGGTACACCCGCTCACCCACACACACACCTCCGTCTCCGGGCAATGGGTTCATCCGCTCACCCACATAAACCCACACACGTCTGTCTCCACGCAGTGGGTTCACCCGCTCACCCACATAAACCCATACACCTTTGTCTCCAGGCAGCGGGTACACCCG
>NC_030429.2:8902585-8907585 GCF_001660625.3 Ictalurus punctatus
TGTCTCCAGGCAGCGGGTACACACACCCTTACACGTCCGTCTCCAGGCAGCGGGTACACCCGCTCACCCACACACACACACACACACACACACACACACACACACACCTCCGTCTCCGGGCAGTGGGTTCACCCGCTCACCCTCATAAACCCCTACACATATGTCTTCGGGCAGCGGGTACACCCGCTCACCCACACACACACCTCCGTCTCCAGGCAGCGGGTACACCCACACACACACACACCCACACACACACACACACACACACACACACACACACACACACACACACACCTCCGTCTCCGGGCAGTGGGTTCACCCGCTCACCCTCATAAACCCCTACACATCTGTCTCCGGGCAGCGGGTACACCCGCTCACCCACACACACACCTCCGTCTCCAGGCAGCGGGTACACCCACTCACACACACACACCCCTACATGTCCGTCTCCAGGCAGCGGGTACACCCGCTCACCCACACACACACACACACACCCCTACACGTCCGTCTCCAGGCAGCGGGTACACCCGCTCACCCACACACACACACACACACACACACCCCTACACGTCCGTCTCCAGGCAGCGGGTACACCCGCTCACCCACACACACACACACACACACCCCTACATGTCCGTCTCCAGGCAGCGGGTACACCCGCTCACCCACACACACACACACACCCCTACACATCCGTCTCCAGGCAGCGGGTACACCCGCTCACCCAAACACACACACACACACACACCTCCGTCTCCGGGCAGTGGGTTCACCCGCTCACCCTCATAAACCCCTACACGTCTGTCTCCGGGCAGCGGGTACACCCGCTCACCCACACACACACCTCCGTCTCCAGGCAGCGGGTACACCCGCTCACCCACACACACACACCCCTACACGTCCGTCTCCAGGCAGCGGGTACACACACCCCTACACGTCCCTCTCCAGGCAGCGGGTACACACACCCCTACACGTCCGTCTCCAGGCAGCGGGTACACACACCCCTACACGTCCGTCTCCAGGCAGCGGGTACACACACCCATACACGTCCGTCTCCAGGCAGCGGGTACACACACCCATACACGTCCGTCTCCAGGCAGCGGGTACACACACCCCTACACGTCCGTCTCCAGGCAGCGGGTACACCCCCTCACCCACACACACACACACACACACACACACCTCCGTCCCCGGGCAGCGGGTACACCCGCTCACCCACACACACACACGTCCGTCTCCGGGCAGCGGGTTCACCCGCTCACCCGCATAAACCCACACACGTCTGTCTCCGGGCAGCGGGTACACCCACTCACCCACACCCACACCTCCGTCTCCAGGCAGCGGGTACACCCGCTCACCCACACACACACCCACACCTCCGTCTCCGGGCAGCGGGTACTCCCGCTCACCCACACCCACCCACACAGACACCCCTACACGTCCGTCTCCAGGCAGCGGGTACACCCGCTCACCCACACACACACACCCCTACACGTCCGTCTCCAGGCAGCGGGTACACCCGCTCACCCACACACACACACACCCCTACACGTCCGTCTCCAGGCAGCGGGTACACCCGCTCACCCACACACACACACCCCTACACGTCCGTCTCCAGGCAGCGGGTACACCAGCTCACCCCCCCACACATCCCTACACGTGCGTCTCCAGGCAGCGGGTACACCCGCTCACCCACACACACACCTCCGTCTCCGGGCAATGGGTTCATCCGCTCACCCACATAAACCCACACACGTCTGTCTCCACGCAGTGGGTTCACCCGCTCACCCACATAAACCCATACACCTTTGTCTCCAGGCAGCGGGTACACCCGCTCACCCACACACACACACACACACCTCCGTCTCCAGGCAGCTGGTACACCCGCTCACCCACACACACACCCTTACACGTCCGTCTCCAGGCAGCGGCTACACCTGCTCACACACCTCCGTCTCCGGGCAGCTGGTACACCCGCTCACCCACACACACACCTCCGTCTCCGGGCAATGGGTTCATCCGCTCACCCACATAATCCCACACACGTCTGTCTCCACGCAGTGGGTTCACCCGCTCACCCACATAAACCCATACATCTCTGTCTCCAGGCAGCGGGTACACCCGCTCACCCACACACACACACACACACCTCCGTCTCCAGGCAGCGGGTACACCCGCTCACCCCCACACACACGCCTACACGTCCGTCTCCAGGCAGCGGGTACACCCGCTCACCCACACACACACACACACCTCCGTCTCCGGGCAGCAGGTACACCCGCTCACCCACACACAGACACTTCCGTCTCCAGGCAGTGGGTTCACCCGCTCACCCACATGAACCCACACACGTCTGTCTCCAGGCAGCGGGTACACCCGCTCACCCACACACACACCCCTACATGTCCGTCTCCGGGCAGCGGGTACACCCGCTCACCCACACACACACCCCTACACGTCCGTCTCCGGGCAGCGGGTACACCTGCTCTCCCACACACACACTCCTACACGTCCGTCTCCCGGCAGCGGGTACACCCACTCACCGACACACACACCCCTACACGTCCGTCTCCAGGCAGCGGGTACATCCGCTCACCCACACACACACACCCCTACACGTCCGTCTCCAGGCAGCGGGTACACCCGCTCACCCACACACACACACCCCTACACGTCCGTCTCCAGGCAGCGGGTACACCCGCTCACCCACACACACACACCCCTACACGTCCGTCTCCAGGCAGCGGGTACACCCGCTCACCCACACACACACCCCTACACGTCCGTCTCCAAGCAGCGGGTACACACACCCCTACACGTCCGTCTCCAGGCAGCGGGTACACACACCCCTACACGTCCGTCTCCAGGCAGCGGGTACACACACCCCTACACGTCCGTCTCCAGGCAGCGGGTACACACACCCCTACACGTCCGTCTCCAGGCAGCGGGTACACACACCCCTACACGTCCGTCTCCAGGCAGCGGGTACACCCGCTCACCCACACACACACACACACGTCTGTCTCCAGGCAGCGGGTACACCCGCTCACCCACACACACACCCCTACACGTCCGTCTCCAGGCAGCGGGTACACCCGCTCACCCACACACACACACCCCTACACGTCCGTCTCCAGGCAGCGGGTACACCCGCTCACCCACACACACACACCCCTACACGTCCGTCTCCAGGCAGCGGGTACACCCGCTCACCCACACACACACACCCCTACACGTCCGTCTCCAGGCAGCGGGTACACCCGCTCACCCACACACACACACCCCTACACGTCCTTCTCCAGGCAGCGGGTACACCCGCTCACCCACACACACACACACTCCTACACGTCCGTCTCCAGGCAGCGGGTACACCCGCTCACCCACACACACACACCCCTACACGTCCGTCTCCAGGCAGCGGGAACACCCGCTCACCCACACACACACACACACACACACACACACACACACACACACACGTCTGTCTCCAGGCAGCGGGTACACCCGCTCACCCACACACACACACACACACACACACACACCCCTACACGTCCGTCTCCAGGCAGCGGGTACACCCGCTCACCCACACACACACACACACACACACACACACACACACACACGCACGCGTCCATCTCCAGGCAGCGGGTACAACCGCTCACCCACACACACACACCGCTACACGTCCGTCTCCAGCCAGCGGGTACACCCGCTCACCCACACCTACCCACACACACACCCCTACACGTCTGTCTCCAGGCAGCGGGTACACCCGCTCACCCACACACACACACACACACATACACACACCTCCGTCTCCAGGCAGCGGGTACACCCGCTCACCCACACACACACCCCTACACGTCCGTCTCCAGCCAGCGGGTACACCCGCTCACCCACACCCACCCACCCACACACACACCCCTACACGTCCGTCTCCAGGCAGCGGGTACACCCGCTCACCCACACACACACCCACACACACACCTCCGTCTCCAGGCAGCAGGTACACACACCCCTACACGTCCGTCTCCAGGCAGCGGGTACACACACACCTACACGTCCGTCTCCAGGCAGCGGGTACACCCGCTCACCCACACACACACACACACGTCCGTCTCCAGGCAGTGGGTTCACCCGCTCACCCAAATAAACCCACACATGTCTGTCTCCAGGCAGCGGGTACACCCGCTCACCCACACACACACACCCCTACACGTCCGTCTCCAGGCAGCGGGTACACCCGCTCACCCACATACACACACACACCCCTACACGTCCGTCTCCAGGCAGCGGGTACACCCGCTCACCCACAAACACGTCCGTCTCCAGGCAGCGGGTACACCCGCTCACCCACACACACACACGTCCGTCTCCGGGCAGCGGGTTCACCCGCTCACCCACACACACACCCCTACACGTCCGTGTCCGGGCAGCGGGTACACCCGCTCACCCACACACACACACCCCTACACGTCCGTCTCCAGGCAGCGGGTACACCCTGTCACCCACACACACACCCCTATACGTCCGTCTCCGGGCAGCGGGTACACCCGCTCACCCACACACACACCCCTACACGTCCGTCTCCGGGCAGCGGGTACACCCGCTCACCCACACACACACTCCTACACGTCCGTCTCCGGGCAGCGGGTACACCCGCTCACCCACACACACACCCCTACACGTCCGTCTCCGGGCAGCGGGTACACCCGCTCACCCACACACACACCCCTACACGTCCGTCTCCGGGCAGCGGGTACACCCGCTCACCCACACACACACACCCCTACACGTCCGTCTCCGGGCAGCGGGGTACACCCGCTCACCCACACACACACCCCTACACGTCCGTCTCCGGGCAGCGGGTACACCCGCTCACCCACACACACACACACACACACACACACACATACACACACCTCCGTCTCCAGGCAGCGGGTACACCCGCTCACCCACACACACACCCCTACACGTCCGTCTCCAGCCAGCGGGTACAC
>NC_030429.2:8920085-8950085 GCF_001660625.3 Ictalurus punctatus
CACACACACACACGTCCGTCTCCGGGCAGCGGGTTCACCCGCTCACCCACACACACACCCCTACACGTCCGTCTCCGGGCAGCGGGTACACCCGCTCACCCACACACACACCCCTACACGTCCGTCTCCAGCCAGCGGGTACACCCGCTCACCCACACCCACCCACACACACACCCCTACACGTCCGTCTCCAGGCAGCGGGTACACCCGCTCACCCACACACACATCCCTACACGTCCGTCTCCAGGCAGCAGGTACACAAACCCCTACACGTCCGTCTCCAGGCAGCGGGTACACACACACCTACACGTCCGTCTCCAGGCAGCGGGTACACCCGCTCACCCACACACACACACACACACACGTCCGTCTCCAGGCAGTGGGTTCACCCGCTCACCCACATAAACCCACACATGTCTGTCTCCAGGCAGCGGGTACACCCGCTCACCCACACACACACCCCTACACGTCCGTCTCCGGGCAGCGGGTACACCCGCTCACCCACACACACACACACACACACACACACACACACACACACACACACATACACACACCTCCGTCTCCAGGCAGCGGGTACACCCGCTCACCCACACACACACCCCTACACGTCCGTCTCCAGCCAGCGGGTACACCCGCTCACCCACACCCACCCACACACACACCCCTACACGTCCGTCTCCAGGCAGCGGGTACACCCGCTCACCCACACACACATCCCTACACGTCCGTCTCCAGGCAGCAGGTACACACACCCCTACACGTCCGTCTCCAGGCAGCGGGTACACACACACCTACATGTCCGTCTCCAGGCAGCGGGTACACCCGCTCACCCACACACACACACACACGTCCGTCTCCAGGCAGTGGGTTCACCCGCTCACCCACATAAACCCACACATGTCTGTCTCCAGGCAGCGGGTACACCCGCTCACCCACACACACACACCCCTACACGTCCGTCTCCAGGCAGCGGGTACACCCGCTCACCCACATACACACACACACCCCTACACGTCCGTCTCCAGGCAGCGGGTACACCCGCTCACCCACACACACGTCCGTCTCCAGGCAGCGGGTACACCCGCTCACCCACACACACACACGTCCGTCTCCGGGCAGCGGGTTCACCCGCTCACCCACACACACACCTCTACACGTCCGTCTCCGGGCAGCGGGTTCACCCGCTCACCCACACACACACCCCTACACGTCCGTCTCCGGGCAGCGGGTACACCCGCTCACCCACACACACACCCCTACACGTCCGTCTCCAGCCAGCGGGTACACCCGCTCACCCACACCCACCCACACACACACCCCTACACGTCCGTCTCCAGGCAGCGGGTACACCCGCTCACCCACACACACATCCCTACACGTCCGTCTCCAGGCAGCAGGTACACACACCCCTACACGTCCGTCTCCAGGCAGCGGGTACACACACACCTACACGTCCGTCTCCAGGCAGCGGGTACACCCGCTCACCCACACACACACACACACACACACACGTCCGTCTCCAGGCAGCGGGTACACCCGCTCACCCACACACACACACCCCTACACGTCCGTCTCCAGGCAGCGGGTACACCCGCTCACCCACACACACGTCCGTCTCCTGGCAGCGGGTACACCCGCTCACCCACACACACACACACGTCCGTCTCCGGGCAGCGGGTTCACCCGCTCACCCACAAACACACCCCTACACGTCCGTCTCCGGGCAGCGGGTACACCCGCTCACCCACACACACACACCCCTACACGTCCGTCTCCGGGCAGCGGGTACACCCGGTCACCCACACACACACCCCTATACGTCCGTCTCCGGGCAGCGGGTACACCCGCTCACCCACACACACACCCCTACTCGTCCGTCTCCGGGCAGCGGGTACACCCGCTCACCCACACACACACCCCTACACGTCCGTCTCCGGGCAGCGGGTACACCCGCTCACCCACACACACACCCCTACACGTCCGTCTCCGGGCAGCGGGTACACCCGCTCACCCACATACACACACACACCCCTACACGTCCGTCTCCGGGCAGCGGGTACACCCGCTCACCCACACACACACACCCCTACACGTCCGTCTCCGGGCAGCGGGGTACACCCGCTCACCCACACACACACCCCTACACGTCCGTCTCCGGGCAGCGGGTACACCCGCTCACCCACACACACACACACACACATACACACACCTCCGTCTCCGGGCAGCGGGTACACCCGCTCACCCACACACACACCCCTACACGTCCGTCTCCAGCCAGCGGGTACACCCGCTCACCCACACCCACCCACACACACACCCCTACACGTCCGTCTCCAGGCAGCGGGTACACCCACTCACCCACACACACATCCCTACACGTCCGTCTCCAGGCAGCAGGTACACACACTCCTACACGTCCGTCTCCAGGCAGCGGGTACACACACACCTACACGTCCGTCTCCAGGCAGCGGGTACACCCGCTCACCCACATAAACCCACACATGTCTGTCTCCAGGCAGCGGGTACACCCGCTCACCCACACACACACACACCCCTACACGTCCGTCTCCAGGCAGCGGGTACACCCGCTCTCCCACATACACTCACACACCCCTACACGTCCGTCTCCAGGCAGCGGGTACACCCGCTCACCCACATACACACACACACACCCCTACACGTCCGTCTCCAGGCAGCGGGTACACCCGCTCACCCACACACACGTCCGTCTCCAGGCAGCGGGTACACCCGCTCACCCACACACACACACGTCCGTCTCCAGGCAGCGGGTACACCCGCTCACCCACATACACACACACACCCCTACACGTCCGTCTCCAGGCAGCGGGTACACCCGCTCACCCACACACACGTCCGTCTCCAGGCAGCGGGTACACCCGCTCACCCACACACACACACGTCCGTCTCCAGGCAGCGGGTACACCCGCTCACCCACATACACACACACACCCCTACACGTCCGTCTCCAGGCAGCGGGTACACCCGCTCACCCACACACACGTCCGTCTCCAGGCAGCGGGTACACCCGCTCACCCACACACACACACGTCCGTCTCCAGGCAGCGGGTACACCCGCTCACCCACACACACACACGTCCGTCTCCGGGCAGCGGGTTCACCCGCTCACCCACACACACACCCCTACACGTCCGTCTCCGGGCAGCGGGTTCACCCGCTCACCCACACACACACCCCTACACGTCCGTCTCCGGGCAGCGGGTACACCCGCTCACCCACACACACACCCCTACACGTCCGTCTCCAGCCAGCGGGTACACCCGCTCACCCACACCCACCCACACACACACCCCTACACGTCCGTCTCCAGGCAGCGGGTACACCCGCTCACCCACACACACATCCCTACACGTCCGTCTCCAGGCAGCAGGTACGCACACCCCTACACGTCCGTCTCCAGGCAGCGGGTACACACACACCTACACGTCCGTCTCCAGGCAGCGGGTACACCCGCTCACCCACACACACACACACACACACACACACGTCCGTCTCCAGGCAGTGGGTTCACCCGCTCACCCACATAAACCCACACATGTCTGTCTCCAGGCAGCGGGTACACCCGCCCACCCACACACACACCCCTACACGTCCGTCTCCGGGCAGCGGGTACACCCGCTCACCCACACACACACACACACACACACATACACACACCTCCGTCTCCAGGCAGCGGGTACACCCGCTCACCCACACACACACCCCTACACGTCCGTCTCCAGGCAGCGGGTACACCCGCTCACCCACACACACATCCCTACACGTCCGTCTCCAGGCAGCAGGTACACACACCCCTACACGTCCGTCTCCAGGCAGCGGGTACACACACACCTACATGTCCGTCTCCAGGCAGCGGGTACACCCGCTCACCCACACACACACACACACGTCCGTCTCCAGGCAGTGGGTTCACCCGCTCACCCACATAAACCCACACATGTCTGTCTCCAGGCAGCGGGTACACCCGCTCACCCACACACACACACCCCTACACGTCCGTCTCCAGGCAGCGGGTACACCCGCTCACCCACATACACACACACACCCCTACACGTCCGTCTCCAGGCAGCGGGTACACCCGCTCACCCCCACACACGTCCGTCTCCGGGCAGCGGGTACACCCGCTCACCCACACACACACACGTCCGTCTCCGGGCAGCCGGTACACCCGCTCACCCACACACACACACGTCCGTCTCCGGGCAGCGGGTTCACCCGCTCACCCACACACACACCCCTACACGTCCGTCTCCGGGCAGCGGGTACACCCGCTCACCCACACACACACCCCTACACGTCCGTCTCCGGGCAGCGGGTACACCCGCTCACCCACACACACACCCCTACACGTCCGTCTCCGGGCAGCGGGTACACCCGCTCACCCACACACACACCCTTACACGTCCGTCTCCGGGCAGCGGGTACACCCGCTCACCCACACACACACCCCTACACGTCCGTCTCCGGGCAGCGGGTACACCCGCTCACCCACACACACACCCCTACACGTCCGTCTCCGGGCAGCGGGTACACCCGCTCACCCACACACACACCCCTACACGTCCGTCTCCGGGCAGCGGGTACACCCGCTCACCCACACCCCTACACGTCCGTCTCCGGGCAGCGGGTACACCCGCTCACCCACACACACACACACACACATACACACACCTCCGTCTCCAGGCAGCGGGTACACCCGCTCACCCACACACACACACCCCTACACGTCCGTCTCCAGGCAGCGGGTACACCCGCTCACCCACATACACACACACACCCCTACACGTCCGTCTCCAGGCAGCGGGTACACCCGCTCACCCACACACACGTCCGTCTCCAGGCAGCGGGTACACCCGCTCACCCACACACACACACGTCCGTCTCCGGGCAGCGGGTTCACCCGCTCACCCACACACACACCCCTACACGTCCGTCTCCGGGCAGCGGGTACACCCGCTCACCCACACACACACCCCTACACGTCCGTCTCCAGCCAGCGGGTACACCCGCTCACCCACACACACATCCCTACACGTCCGTCTCCAGGCAGCAGGTACACACACCCCTACACGTCCGTCTCCAGGCAGCGGGTACACACACACCTACACGTCCGTCTCCAGGCAGCGGGTACACCCGCTCACCCACACACACACACACACACACACACGTCCGTCTCCAGGCAGTGGGTTCACCCGCTCACCCACATAAACCCACACATGTCTGTCTCCAGGCAGCGGGTACACCCGCTCACCCACAAACACACACCCCTACACGTCCGTCTCCAGGCAGTGGGTACACCCGCTCACCCACACACACACACACACACACCCCTTCACGTCCGTCTCCGGGCAGTGGGTACACCCCTTCACGTCCGTCTCAAGTCAGCGGGTACATCCCTTCACGTCCGTCTCCAGGCAGCGGTTACACACACACACACACACACACACACACACACACACGTCCGTCTCCAGGCAGCGGTTACACACACACACACACACACACACACACACACATCCCTACACGTCCGTCTCCAGGCCGCGGGTACACCCGCTCACCCACACACACACACACACACACACACACACACACACACACACACACCCCTACACGTCTGTCTCCAGGCAGCGGGTACACACACACACACACACCCCTACACGTCCGTCTCCAGGCAGCGGGTACACACACACACACACACACACACACACACCCCCCTACACGTCCGTCTCCAGGCAGCGGGTACACCCACACACACACCCATTCTCGTCCGTCTCCAGGCAGCGGGTACACCCACACACAC
This sequence comes from Ictalurus punctatus, assembly GCF_001660625.3. Classification (NCBI taxonomy): domain Eukaryota; kingdom Metazoa; phylum Chordata; class Actinopteri; order Siluriformes; family Ictaluridae; genus Ictalurus; species Ictalurus punctatus. The sequence continues at coordinate 8,925,925 of NC_030429.2, forward strand.
ACCCCTACACGTCCGTCTCTAGGCAGCGGGTATACCCACACACACACCCCTACACGTCCGTCTCCATGCAGCGGGTACACACACACACACACACACACACACACACACTCCTACACGTCCGTCTCCAGGCAGCGGGTACACCTACACACACACACACACACACACACACACACACACACACACACACACACCCCTACACGTCCGTCTCCAGGCAGCGGGTACACCCACACACACACACACACCCACACACACACACACACCCCTACACGTCCGTCTCCAGGCAGCGGGTGCACCTACACACACATCCCCACACACACACACACACACACACACACACACACACACACACACACACATCCCTACACACACACACACACACACACCCCTACACGTCCGTCTCCAGGCATCGGGTACACCTACACACACACCCCTACACACACACACACACACACACCCCTACACGTCCGTTTCCAGGCAGCCGGTTCTCACACACACACACACACACACACACACACACACACACACACCCCTACACGTACATCTCCTGATAGCAGGTACACACCCACACACATGCCCATGCCTCTCTCATATTTGCGTTGCTACCAAAAAGCATGATTTAAAAAAAATAATAAAATCTCTAATTGTAGCTCAAGTAAAATCTCCAGATAGCGGTTACACACACACACACACACACACACTTCTACACATACATCTCCAAATAGCGGGTACACACACACACACACACATACATCTCCAGATAGCGGGTACACACACACACACACACACACACACACACACACACACACACAAATAAATGTACATCTCCAGATCGCGGGTACACACACACACACACACACACACACACACACACACACGTACATCTCCAGATTGCGGGTACACACGCACACACCTACACGTCCATCTCCAGATAGCGCGCACACACACACACACACACATGCATGCCCATGCCCCTCTCATATTTGCGTTGCTACCAAAAAGCATGATTTAAAAAAAAAAGAAAATCTCTAATTGTAGCTCAAGTAAAAATTTTACACGTACACTACCCTACAAATCCACAAGCTTACAATGCCACACAGCGCTAGATAGCTGTTACACACCCAATCTATTTCAGGCAAGGCCAAACAACTAAAACACCATCTCCAAAGAGTGTTTTGACTCCTTTTCTCTAACCCAGGTACCTTTGATGTGTGCCAGTGTGTCCTGGGATAGCTGAGAGCTGATTGGCTATGGGATTTGTCTATCCCTGAAAAGAGTGAAAGGAACTGCCTCCTTGTTTTCATCTCTCCGGTCTGATGGGAAGCTTCTCCAGTAACACTCAAGTTTGCCACAGCAACATATTCTCACACCAACTATGAGTCGACATGGAAACACCGTCTCTGTAATACGATAGCACACAGCACAATTTTAACGGTTTTGCTCAGCATTAACTCTAGTTTCACACTGCAAATGGCATTTAGAAGCTTGAAATGATGATATTTATTGCCAGAGTATTGCTAAGACGTTCTTAGAATATAATCTAAGCTCTTTATACCTTCACTAAGCCCCCACAAAAATCCATGTATATATAAAACACTCTGTCAATGGACGATTTAACTTTCCCACTTCTCTTCTGAGACTGTTGAATGGACAGACTGTCGTGTTGGAGAAAGAGATTCTTAACAAACCTGCCAAGGAGAATGGAGTACATGGACTACGTGGACAGACTAGTGAATTATTTCTATCTCTCTTTCTGTCTCTCTGGCCTTGGGCTAGACCAGAAACGCATACTCTTTAAGCGTAGGAGAGTGACTGCTCTGCGTCGGCAGAACTGAGTTTGAATTCTCCACCTCGTCTCGTTCTCATCTCGAGGCTGAGGTGGGCGTTGTGCATGTGAGACAGTGTGGAATCCGTCCTCCTGGCTCTGCTTTTTATTTCTTCTTTTTTGGTTCACTTTCAGATTTTTTTATTCCTTTTTTTTTTTTTTTTTTTATTTGTGTACTCATATTTTCATTGTATTCTTATGCTAGACATTGTAGAGCTCTTTGTTCCACTCCAATGGCATTTGTGTTTCTCTCTCTCTGTCTCTCTCTCTCTCTGCTTGCTGTATGATAGTGTATTCTAGTTGTAAGCCAAACTGTCGTGTCAAAGATTGTTCTATATTAAAATTATTATTTTTTAAGAAAAATACATTTATTGTGAATAAAGTACAAGACCATGGTGATGTTTGTGTTTGAATTTTGACCTAGGTTTCAAACCCCAAACGTCGCAGGTGTGAGACAAACGTGCTAACCACTGAGCCACCACGCCTGTCATCTTGCTCTCAATGACTAAAAATGTATACAAATTAAATTAGGTGGACCACCCTATTTAATGAAACGTTATCTAGATTATTTATTGAAAATGGAAGCTTACGTGGATATTACATATGTGTGCAGCTATACTAGTGAGCTAGCTAACATCTGCTGACTTTAGGTCATGACCATAGCCACAGTTATCTGATCGTATGAATGAAGAATCTCACTATGGGACACATCCTCTCCTCTCACCGTGCCTCAGAAGGAACGTTCCATTATTTCTGCTGCATCTCTGCATGCTATGAGAGATCCAGGGTTCCAGTGGTACCTACTAAACTGTTTTAACTATTAGAGATTGTGACTCCCAAATTGCTGGACAAGCTTATCTTAAAGACCAATGTCAAATATAGTCAAGTATCGGCTTCATGTCAAGTTTGTAAAATCTTACAAAGGTGTCTCCCTGCAATGCAAATCAATATTCTTGAAACAAGGCCCAAGATATGGCCATTCCTAGAGAGACTTGGGCCCTGGCTGGTGGATTGGGGCAGCAACTGCTGCTTGAGCATGCGAAATGCTTGTGGATAGACCATGAATTGGAGGACTGGAAACAATTGGCCATGGACATGAGGATGGGACCTGCTGAAATCATAATGGACTTCTGGGTGTGTTGGAGGTGGGATGTCATGAGAGATTCCACTGAGGGTAAGTGTGAGAGTTCACTGCCTTCCTTATCAATCCAGTCCATCCAAATGCTGTCCATCCCTGGACTGCTTTTACCAGAACATGGATTGCTCCAGGAATGAATGGGTTGAACCAGGCATTCTAAGAAGACTGGCAGTAGCTGTCTTGTATAGAATGTCTTGAATTGGAATTTGGCAGCTGTTTTCCATTCCAAGATATGGTCTTCCTGGCTAGGGAATGCTGAACCTTTCAGCTGTTCTATTGTAGACCTTGTCCATACTGGTGTGGTAGCCAATTTCTGTTACTGCATTCACTTCCATATACTGTGGATTGTGTGGAAGGCATAAACAACTCATCAACTTTGTCCTCTTTGAATTTGGGAAAGGAGCCAGTGGACTCGTCCACTGAGTCAGACTTGTCTTCTGTTCCTGCAGAGTGTACAGCCACATGGCTGTCTTCTTTCTCGCCCAGCCATAAGTGAAACGGTGTAAATCTGGTCACTGCAGTTTGCTCATTTGGGAGCAGGGTCATGAAAGCTGCCTGCTGAGTCTTGTGATGGGAGAGGGGTTGCTCCTAACTGCAGTGTTAGGGTACTCCTGTTAGGCTTCTGTCAGCCCTTGCCAGCACTGAAGAATCTTGAGGGAAAAGTGGGCACAATGTTCACTTGAATCTGGGGATGATTGGGGCCTTGAGCACAAAGCAATGCTTGAACGACAATTTGTCAGGATTTTAAAAAGAACTTTAGGTTGAATTTGTAAACAGTGGGTTGCATGGAGTCCCAGTGGGTAGGGTTGTTGTCTCACAGCTCCAGGGTCCCCAGTTTGATCCCAAGCCTGGTTACTGTCTGTGCAGTGTTCTCACATGTTCCATGTGGGTGTCTACTAGAAGAAGATTCGAATAGATCACTATCTGTTAACGTCCACCAGAGGGCAGCAGCCACCAGTGAATCAGAGTCTGGTAATCAAGGCATTCATAATAAAAATGTACTGAAGGACTTTAAAGGTACTTGCAAAAAAAAAAAAAGTGCTGCTATAATTCACAGTTATTAGAGTTGGTCAGTTTTCAGTTTCATACGGATGAAAGATTGTGACCCCACATAAATGGACTCCTTGAAAATGAATTACATGCTCTGTTCCACTGATTCATATTATAACCTTTCTGTAATTTAGGTTCCCTGAAACAGAGGTTTGAGACTTTTATGTGATTCCCTCCCACAGGTCTCTTAGAATGAGGTCATGAGTGTGAACAACAAGCCTATGTAGCACATGAATATCAGGGGATAATCTACAAGGACATGCTCTGCGAGTGTGTGCGTGGCGCGTGCGCCGAACACCCCCTGTGGGGGAATATATCTCTGATTACTGTAGCAGATGTGTGGTGGGACAGAGACCGAGAGAGGGAGAGAACAAGGAAAATAAAGATGTGCAGATAGCAAGGAGTGAAATATTTATGCCAGTCAGACCTTCCTGAATGGAAATTTAGGAAGGGATCGACAAGTTATTAAGAGAGGACAGGATGAGTGAAAGGAGGAGAGAGAGAGAGAGCACAAGATTTATTGAAAGATCAATGTAAAGGCGGGGAGGGGCAGATAAAAGACTGAAGAACAGTAAAAACTAAAGGTGAGGAGCTTCCTGGTCAGGATGAACAAGGCTGAGTAGGAGTGATTGAGAAGATAGGGGAGAAAAGCGGACAGACTTGAAATGAGGACAGGAGAGTAAAAACTAGAGAAGAAAGGAGAGGGTTTTTTTTTTTTTTTTTTTTTTTTTGCTGCACATGCTGCTCAGCTGTGTAAACTGGAGAGAGGCAGGGTCTCGGATTCCCTGGGAAAAAGGCCTGATATTTATAGGAGACTGGCAGCCCATATGCCTGCCTCTCTCTCTCTTTCTCTCACACACACTCTCTCTCACTCACTCATTCTCACACACACACAAATATTATTATCTGAACACTCAAAAATGGAAAATTGCAGGAACCTGAGATGCTTGGAGAGGTATATGTGTGTTCGTGAGAAAAAAGGCAAGTATAAAAAAGTCTGTGAGTGTATATGTACAAGAGGGGATCGAGAGAGTAATGATAGTCACAGTGGAAAAAAAAAAAGAGGATAGACAGAAGAAGAGAAGAAGGAGAACACTGGCATGGTTGTAAGAGGTGTAACGTGATCTACAGAACACCGTGAAGAGAGAAAAGCAGAGTAAAAAAGACAGAGAGAGAGTGCGTCAAGCACATTCAGACATGAACACGTATTCCAGCATGAGATTATATGATTCCCGCAAGTATGGTGCAAACATGTTGAAACAGCGCACACACACACACACACACACACACGTCAAAAAGAAGAAAACTCCACCAGTAGGTAACAGGTGGGCATGGTTATGTTGCATCAGTGAAACTTAACTGATCTCATCTGTGTCCAGTATTTCTCATATCACAAATCTGTAATTGTTTTGTTGACAGAAATTCATGACTGTGTGATTTCTGATTCTCTAATCTAAGGCTCTCTCTGTCTCTTACTTTTTCTCTCTTACAAAAAAAAGAAAAAAAATTCTTACCAATTCTGTCCCGAGGGTGGCAGTACTGCATGCCTCTGTTATCCTTCTCCATCCCTAATTAAAAATGACTGACAGCATGAATGGATATACATGAATATGCATTTTTGAAATCTTGTAATAGTCATCTTATTGCTTAACTTCTGGTAAATAAGTCCTCATTGGTCACAGGTTGACAGGAGTGGGATTTTTGAATCGACATCTTGATTTGCATCATCACATTGATGACAGTTTATTTAACAGAAGCCAAATCTACCAAAATATACCATATTTTAGTCGGTCACTAACATTCGCCAAGTTATCAAGCTAACTACCTTAGCAAGGTCACCTGGTAATAAGTCTTGTTAGGAATAAGACATGACTGGATGTGCTGTTACAGAGAAGAAGAAAACAACGACGACAGACCGTACGTTCACATGGACAACAATAATCCGATATTAAGACGATACTCTGATTAAGAAACTAGCATGTAAACGGTGATTATTGATGACCTTTATCCGACTAAAGTCATACTCGAAGTAAACACAAATCAAATTAAGGCATGTTGAGTATTCCTGTTTTAGTCGCATTATGGAAGTGCATTACGGACATGTACACACCTTAATAACACTATTAACGTCGTGTGGGAGTTTTCACCACATTTTGGGACAGGACACGTACACACACGGCAGCGCTCAACCGTTTAATAGCAAACAAGAGAGCACGGCTGTGTCCGAAAAACGCGTACTTACCTACTATATAGTAGGAGATATACATGTATTTTGGTAAATATGCGGTTTCGGACACAGTTCATGGCTTCAAGCAGTCGTCTATTAGCACGTACAGCATGACAAATAATTAACCGCACTTGAAGCTTTCGTAAAATTGAAAATTAAACACCCAAAACTGTATGTTGATACGTGAAATTCTGGAGGGAACGTCAGACGGCGTGGCGTGGGGACGTAGTGATGTGTGCCATTAATCCATCTATGTTCTATAACATGTAAAACAGGAACATGAAAGAAATATCCAAAAAACGACTCAACACCTTAATCACAATATTGTCTTATTCAGAATAAGGTCAATAATTATATTACTGGTGTCCATGTATACGTAGTCACTGTGTGATGAAGCAGAGTTACTGCTCCTACCAAACCGGCAATATTTTCCTATAATATTGCTTACTGACGTGTTTTACTTCTCATATACCATAGCAATTTGTGAACAATTACAATTAAAAAACAAAAAATTATTGAACACAATCTGTTTATAGTTGGATTTAATGTTGTGGAACGACATTTTTTAAAAATTATTTAACGTCTCCTCCCTGAGAACACCACACAGTGTCCACCACAGAAGTCCCTGGATAAGTTGTTACTATAGTAATACCAATATTTTACAATGAGAGCTTTAAAATGCACCTATTACTGTTTTGAAACATGCCTAATTTTGTTTGAAATGTCTCATACAATAGATTTACATGTACCAAAGGTCAAAAAACACTTTAACATGCTCATAGTTTAAACTGCAGCATTACCTTTCTCCCCCCCAGTGTCACAAATAACTCCTTAAATGATTCATTCTAAATGATTAATTCTAAACTCCTTCCTTCAGAGAGCGTACTCTGCTCTGATTGGTCAGATGTCCCAGTCTGTTGTGATTGGTCTACCGCTGTCAGGGAGCAGCAGATGAAGACCAGAGGCAGGGCTTTTTGTTACAAACCTTCGTAGGTTAGTACAGGAAGTAAAGTCTGGAATTATTAACGACTCATTTCAGGTGTTCAGAATCGCTTCTTTCGTTTAGGAGTCAATAACTCCAATTGTCCTGCGCTTTGATTTCTGAAACTTTGGAGATGTTTTTACATTCACAAACAGCTCTATAACACACTACATGAAAGGTAATATTTGAAAAACATAATAGGTGCACTTTAATATAAATCTGTGATGTGAATTAAAGCGGGCATAATAGTCAGAGCTGCTGTTATAGACAATGAATCATCGCCTTCTGACAAATCGGAGTCAACAACATGGTGGTATAATCTCTAATCTGCTTTGTGTCAGGCTGCATCATGCCTTGTTTTCTGTTGCCAAATGTTTTCTGTTACAAGCTAGCATTAGTCTCTTTCAGGTTCTGAATCCTAGAAGTTTTGTCTTCAGCTATTTGCATGTTTTGTAAATGGCTCTGGAGTGTCTGCTGAGTGTCTGGAGTGTCTGCTGTCTACAGGGAAAAAAATCTCAGCAAATATACATGTCATATACTGTAATTCTCTTCAAATATTGTGATATAGTCATGCCATATCTCTCATCCACGGGACTGAGTAGAAGGGCAGAGTAAAGAAAGAGAGGAGTGTGTTTTTGGCGTAAAAAAGAGAAGAGGTACATGACCTACCACTGAGTTAGAAATCCCTTATGAGTAGTGTTGATAAATCACTCAAAACAGGCCTCAGGCTCTTAACTGCACAGAAATGGAGAAACAGAGGGATAAAGGGATAAAGAATAGAGGTGTGGTGCAGAAAGACAGAATTTCATTTGTTTTGGGGGTCATATGAGGAAAAAAGGTCAAAGTTCAGATTAGCTCTGTGTCCTGGCTCTGTGGTTGATTACATGTGTGTTAAAGTGCATGGCTATTACTAACAGAGCACTGGTTTTTACAGAATATTACACGAGAACGTAACAGGCTAAAATAAAATTAACGTGCACATTTTAATCTGTTGACACATTCTGGAAGGGATCCTCTTCAAATTATCTTGAAGATTTCCTTTTGAAATCCTGTGGGTTATTGCTGTGGCTGAATTCTGGCAAAACAGCCAACAATGATGGAAACTGGTTTTGACCAGAACATACTTCAACATTACTACTCTAAGAAAACATAAATATATATCCCCAAGACAATTACATCTTTTTAATTAACTTGAGAAACCTGCCTAGGCTTTCTGCAAAGCTAATGTTGGGTAGATAAGATGTCAGTGTAACAAATGTGGCTTTAATTGCTAGCTTACTAATATAGTGTGTTTTCCTTGCAATGTGAATGGCAGGCTTTGGTCAAGTTGTTGATTACATGCCGTTGCAAAACAGATCATCACTTCAGTGTGTAAATAACTTTATCCTGTAACTACCAGCTGTGAAATGATCTGCAATGTACATGTGCCGTCGTTGACACTATACGGATAGCAGCAAACACGTTTGCCATGTTTAAAATCTAAGAAGTTAGCCAACAGAACAAAATAATAAGTTTGCATGTTCTTCCCGTGCTTTGGGGGTTTCCTCCCCCAGTCCAGACACATGCGTTGTAGACTGATTGGCATCTCTAAATTGTCCGTAGTGTGTAAATGGGTGTGTGATCATGTGTACGATTGTGCTCTGCGATGCTTTGAGACCCTGTCCAGGGTGTCCCCATGATAGACTCCAAGCTAACTGTGACCATGTGTAGGATAAGTGGTACAGAAGAAGGAGGGATGTTACAGTAGGGTGGCATGGGAGTGCAGTGGGTAGAGTTGCTACCTCACAGCTGCAGGATCCCAGGTTTGATCCTGAGTTTTGGTTACTGTCTGTGTTGCATTTCACACATTCTCTATGTGTCTGTGTGGGTTTCCTCTTGGTTCTCCAGTTTCCTCCAGAGTGCAATACTCCTAGGTGGTGTCCTGAGATAAGAGAAAAGCATGACATCCAGGGTGTGTGTTCACCTTGCATCCTGCGTTCCCGAGAAAAGAAATCAGGGACTTCTCTACATGTCAAAAAGCAAGAGTAAGCTGCTGATTAGTTAAGAATAGAATAATGGAATCCCTGACGTGATGGGACATTGTGACTGACAGTCTCTCTCTCTTGCTCTCTCTCTTTCTCTCTCTGTGAATGGGATATTTTAATAGCCTTGCAGGCATTTACTGTACCTACCATTCATTTGCAAACTAGTATGCACTCATACCCTCATAAAACACACAATCACATTTTCTCATAAACACATTAAGTAACCACTACCACCAGAATAGGAGGGAAAATACCACATAGATATTCTTACCCCTCCCTTTTTTTTTTTTTTATACCTTCTACATACTAATACTCCTTTCTGTCTCTCTTTTTCATACTTGGCCACAAGAGATTATTACTGAATTCCTCTGAAGGAATGAAGGCATTACATTACTTGTCTCTCTTTTGAAGTTAATCTCCACATTTGCTGTCAGCTCTTTGCCTATAATTGCACCTTGTTCTTACTTATTCTCCTTTTCCTTTTTTGTTGACTCTACCTTACTTCTTTCTCTCCCCCCTCCTCTCTCTCTCCCTCTTTCACTCACTCACTACCTGATGTTATGGCACGGTGCCTTGTGAGTCACAACTCTGGTAAAACCATCAGAGTGAGAGAGAGAGAGGTGGGCAAAGAGAAGTTCAATTTCACAATTGGAGTCCAAGCAATTTGTGTGTGCATGTCACTATCATTTAGGTTTTCAGTACAATAGTACAACACATGCATGCACATATGAATGCATGCATACCATCCAAATAGCATTACAGTTCAACATATATAACCCTCCCATTCATTCCCTTTCTGTTGCCATTGGATACTACACAAACAATCCCTACTGGGCAATGCTAAGAGTCAGAGGAGGATGTGGGTCATTCTCTCTCTCTCTCTTTCTTCCTCCCTCTTTCTCTCTGTCTCTCTTTCTGTCTCTTTTTCTCTCCCTCCCTCTTTCTCTCTTTCTCTCTCTCTGTCTCTCCCTCCCTCTTTCTCTCTTTCTCTCTCTGTCTCTCCCTCCCTCTTTCTCTCTGTCTCTCTTTCTCTCCCTCCCCTTGTTACTCACACACACTCACTCACTCTTTATTGTCCCTGTGTGTAAGCATTTTTTTACATCATGTGCATAAATCTGAACACTCCAAGCAAGGGTATGTGCACTCTGCACGTGTGTGTCTTAGTTTTTTTATTGCTATAAAATTATTTAATGAATCTATAAGTAATCTATGCCAATCAAGTTCAAACTCATTGTTTTCTGTTTGTGTATTTTATGTTACATCTTCTGCTTAGTGTATGTAAAAACTATTCATTAGCAAATGCCTATCTTGTTCATTCCACTCCAATCCAATCATTAACCCAACATGTACCAGTCCAACCTTTATCATCTCGTAACTTAGGTGATCATGTATCAGCACAATCCTTACCAAAACCCAACCCTTACCAGCCTACCACTTCTTTCCACTTGTTAGTGTTATCCTTCCCAAAACCATCACATACCAACCTACCACTTATTACCACCAATCAGCATTATCCTTCCCAAAACTAACCCTTACCAGCCTGTTAAGTATTGCCACTTATCAGCATTATCCTTACCAAAACCATTCCTTATCAACCTACCACTTATTACCACTTATCAGCATTATCCTTACCAAAACCATTCCTCACCACCCTACCCCTTATTACCACTTATCAGCATTATCCTTTCTAATACCAACCCTTATCAACCTACCACTTATCAGCTCAATCCCTACCAACCTACCACTTATTACCACTTATCAGCATTAGCCTTACCAAAACCAACCCTTTCCAACCTACCACTTATTACCACTAGTTAGTGTTATCCTTACCTAAACCATCCCTTAACGACCTTCCACTTATCAGTGTAATCCTTACCAAGACTAACCCTTACCAACCTACCACTTATTTCAACTTGTTAGTGTTATCTTTAACAAAACCATCATATACCAACCTACCACTTATTACCACCAATCAGCATCATCCTTCCCAAAACTAACCCTTACCAGCCTGTTACGTATTGCCACTTATCAGCATTATCCTTACCAAAACCATTCCTTACCAACCTACCACTTATTACCATTTATCAACATTATCTGTACCAACCTACCACTTACCATTTGTTAGCATTATCCTTAACAAAACCAACCCTTGCTAACCTACCACTTATCAGCTCAATCCTTACCAACCTATCACTTACCACTTATCAGCATTATCTGTACCAACCTACCACTTCTCATTTGTTAACATTATCCTTAACAAAACCATTCCTTACCAACCTACCACTTATTTCCTCTTATCAGCACAATCCTTACCAAACCCACCCTTACCAACCTACCATTTATTGCCACTTATCAGCATTATCCTTACCAAAACTGGCCCTTACCATCCTACCACTTATCAGCATAATCCTTACCCAGACTAACCCTTAACAACCTACCACTTATTACCACTTGTTAATGTTATCCTTACCAAAACCATCACATATCAACCTTCCAATTATTACCACCAATCAGTGTTATCCTTCCCAAAATTAACCCTTACCAGCCATATTGCCACTTATCAGCATTATCCTTACCAAAATCATTCCTTATCAACCTACCACTTATTACCACTTATCAGCATTATCCTTACCAAAATCATTCCTTATCAACCTACCACTTATTACCACTTATCAGCATTATCCTTACCAAAATCATTCCTTATCAACCTACCACTTATTACCACTTATCAGCATTATCCTTACCAAAATCATTCCTTATCAACCTACCACTTATTACCACTTATTAGCATTATCCTTTCCAAAACCAACCCTTACCAACCTACTACTTATTACGACTTATCAGCATTATCCGTACCAACCTAACACTTACGATTTGTTAGCATTATCCTTAACAAAACCATCCCTTACCAACCTACCACTTATTACCACTTATCAGCTCAATCCCTACCAACCTACCACTTATTGCAACTTATCAGTGTAACCCTTACCAAAATCATCAAAACCTTTCCAAAGCAATTTCAGTATCAATGCCTGCCTGTTGCAAACCCAATCCATATCAAGATCATATCAGTCCTTACCAACTTAAACCTTACTTGACTACCCTCCCCCAGCCAAACTTTACCCCCCCAGTTAATTACCCAATTAATTAATTACCTCCCCAAGCTAATCCTTACCACCCTGCCCAAACCCAATTCTAACCAGCTCATCCCAACATAGTTCACAACAGTCCCAGTGTTCCATGCTTAATCTAGCCACTTTTTACTACCAATAGTCACACTATGTCTCTGGAAAGAGTAGAATACCATAGATCAAGAGAATTTACTGGACTATTCGTCTGGGGTGTATGAGATATTTTCACATACTCTCTGGCTCCTGTTTGCTCTACGATTGTACAATTAATGTTTTGTCTATTTACTATTAGAGCAAGCATCAAGTTAAAAGTGAGAATGGAGGAATGAGAGAAAAGGAGTTCTGCTCCAGACTGCAAGATTAGTGGTGATAAACCATTATATCACTGAAGGCTCCAAAACAATGGCACTAAGGAACAAAAAATGAAATGCATGCAATCAACTCATGCCTTTATTGTACAAGGCAAGTGTCTGGATTAACAACACTCTGAAACTGAGAGATGATCCTAGTCGAGACAATCACATGATTATGAGTGATGATCTTTCATGATCTTTCTTCCTTTCGAGAAGAATGGGACAAACCAAATTCTGTGACAAGTCAGTGTAAATGTGAAATGCATTAGGCTAGAATTGTCTGCTTTTGTCTGCATGCATTTCAAGACAGATGTCTCTGTAATAGTAGAGGTAGCCTAAATATTCCAAGATGCAACACCAAATCAATGAACCCAGTGGCCAGCTCCCTCCCTCGGGTTAGAGTCTTACTTTAGACCCAGGCTTTCCCAGAACTGAGGCCTGCACATATTTCCAAAGCAAACACACATCAATAAGCAGTCACTCCACGCTCTGGACTCAAACTGACAGTCAAAGACCAACAGTTTTGGAGCATTCCACATGAGAACAGTCACTATGCATATTTCCCTTTTCACTGCATTAGTGTTTGGGGATGAACAGAGAGCGAGAGAGAGAGAGAAGGGGAAAAGGGGAAGAGGGGTCAAAAAACAATTTCAGTAAAAATGACTAATATGTCACAGACACATTGAAGTTGTTGTTTTTTTTTTTCCTTTGAACATTCTCTGTCTTCTTTTTACTCATAATTCCCTTTATTCTCAAGTCCCTATAATTACAAACAAAAGCTCTGACTTCTCTCCAGTTGTTCAGATGATAATAGAGAACCGTGACGAACGCAAACACACATTAATGAGAGTGAAGATAGAGGATTAGCACAATCTGGGCACATGCACAGATTGAGGGTATGTGTGTGGTTGTGTACTGCCTTCTTCCTTGACTTCATATCTACTTGTTCAAACACAGCTGTGCTCAATTGGTGGCGAAGCCAATCAAAGGAATCGACGCATAAACATCGAGAATCGATAATTCATAGATGAATAGATACTGCGTGAAAGACACATGCAATCACTAACATACACAAACAGATCAGCATTTACAGATAGTGGCATTTGAAGGGGAAAATAGCTGTGTTACTCATAATTGTTTAGCGTGACACAGAGCACACGTCAGCGTAATTACACAAGTGATAAATACTGAGTATTCCGGTCTGTGTGAGCAGGAACCTCAGGCTCAATAATGAATAATGGTTGTAATGGTTTTATTAGTTAGCATGGTAGAATGGTGATAATTGTAGTTATAAAAGACTGATTTCAATTTGTACATGATGGAAAACACATATACACTCACACACAGAGTATTGAATGTCATCATCACCACTGACAGAGCCAAGCAATAATCACACTCAGATCACCTACACTCTTATGCCAAGAGACGATTACACACATAGCATGCATGTGAACGTGTTTGTATGTGCATATGTGTTACACCCACATTACCTACCCACTTAAAAAAAAAGGCCTCTATTGCAAGACAACAAAAATGTTTTTTTTTTAAAAACCCATATTTTTACTTTTAGAAAACAAGAAAGAAGAGTATTAGGATGGCTATTCTATAGAAGAGAGGATGTGTTTTCATCTTTCTTGCTCTCTCTCTCTCTCTCTCTCTCTCTCTCTCTCTCTCTCTCTCTATCCCGCTCTCTCTTTAATTCTCTCATTCCTTCCCTCCATTTTCCATTTTTATATGCAGCTCCAGATGTTGAAGCAGTGAAATATTAAATTACAGAATTTGGCTTGTTTCTGCACTTTGGCTATATCAAAAAACAACCCTGCCCTTTCTTCTTGCATATGTACACTAACTTGCACATTCTCTCTCTCTCTCTCTCTCTCTCTCTCTCTCTCTCTCTCTCTCTCTCTCTCTCTCTCTCTCATATAGTCTGTGCTTAGCCTGGCCTGGAAATTCTGCACTAACTTCACTCATAGCCTAATTCAGTGTGATAGGTGAGAACTCTCTCTCCTTGAGGCTCCAGATGTTTTCTGGCCAGCTGCTCTGAAGCATTACAAAAGATGTTAGCTTATCCATAAATTAGGTTCTAGCCACATCACCAGATTGTTAATTCACTTTGAATTCCATGTAACCAGGTGCAAAAACAAAAACAACAGGCCTAAAACGCAACTTTGCAGGACCCTGAGGTGCTCACTTACCAGAGTCTCATGGGAGATGACTCAAACCTCTGAACATTCACACATACACATATACTCACAACCTGAAAAAAAGATATAAAATGCCAAGCCATTGCTGTTAACACATATTTCTCGTTCTCTCTGTATCCTGAAGTTAAAATAGTGGTTAGTGCACAGGGTGCGTGATGTGTCGGAAGTGATTTTTTTTGTCTTCTGTTTATGTGTTCACATCAAGTGAAGCATGGAGACTTGAATACATCTGCATGTGCTATGAATGTTTACCTATGTGCCTGTGTGTGGCTACCATGCACTGTGTGTGTGGGCAGGTTTGCCGCGTATATGCAATGAGTACGTTAGCAATGGATATGTTTTGTGTATATGTATGTGTGTGTATGTACCTCAGTGTGCGAGGGCTTGCCTGCTCAGGGCACCGGCTGAATTGTTTCCACATGTGTCTTAATTCAGAGTGCTGGGTGGGTAAGGGGAACATGAGTGTGTGTTTGGGGGGGGTGTCAGGTTTCATTGCACCAAGCACTGCATTTGGACCTCCGAATACAAAGTTAAAGTTCCCACGACTACCAGCACACACACTCACACCACACTCTCCGTGTGGACACAATGCATGGAAACATGGCAAAACTCAGCTCATGACAGACACAATGTATTCAGAATAACACGGTAAACAAGTGTCTCATGCTGTGCTGCTTTTACACCAATCACCCACACTTACCAGCACACTCACACTCCCCTGGCACAACTGTCCTCAGTGTCGTAGGGCTTACAGGCGTTTTGCTGGCACAACACATTGAAGGGAAAATATGAATGTGTCCACTAATCACTATCCCATTAGACTTGGTGAGTAGGGAAGAGATGGAGAGAAAGTGAAAGACATTGTAGAAAGAGAGACAGGGAGAGAAAGATAGTAGGATAGAGTGAAATCTACATGTTGTACATGTTGGTCCCCCTTGTGCCACCAAAACAGCTCTGACCCATAGAAGTATGGACTCCACAAGACCTCTGAAGGTGTGCTGTCGTATCTGGCTCCAAAACTTTAGCAGCAGATCCTTTAAGTCCTGTTAGTTGTGAGGTTGGATCAGACTTGTTTCTCCAGCACGTCCCACAGATGCAAGATCGGATTGAAATCTGGGGAATTTGGAGGCCGATTCAACACCTTGAACATGTCATGTTCATCAAACTATTCCTGAACAATTTTTGCAATGTGGCAGGGAGCATTATCCTGCTGAAAGAGGCCACTGCCATTAGGGAATACCGTTGCCATGACAGGGTGTACTTGGTCTGCAGCGATGTTTAGGTAGGTGGTACGTGTCAAAGTAACATCCACATGAATGCCAGGACAAGGTTTCCAAGCAGAACACTGCCCAGAGCATCAAACTGCCTCTGCAGGCTTGCCTTCTTTCCATAGTGCATCCTGGTGCTATCTCTTCCCCAGCTAAGGAACACACCCGCACCCGGCTGTCCACATGATGTAAAAGAAAACGTGATTCTTCAGACCAGGTCACCTTCTTCCATTGCTCACGTGCCCATTGTAGTTGCTTTCGGAAGTGAACAGGGGTCAACATGGGCACTCTGACCGGTGTGTGGCTACGCAGCCTCATACACAGCAAGCTGTGATGCACTGTGTGTTCTGACACCTTTCTATCATAGCCAGCGTGAACTTTTTCAGCAATTTGTGCTACAGTAGCTTTTCTGTGTGATCGGACCAGATGGGCTAGCCTTCACTCCCCACATTCCCCATCAATGAGCCTTGGGTGGCCATGACTCTGTCGCCGGTACACCGGTTGTCCTTCCTTGGACCACTTTTGTAGGTACTAACCACAGCATACCGTGTACACCCCACAAGACCTGCTGTTTTGTAGATGCTCCGACTTAGTCGTCTAGCCATCACAATTAGGCCCTTATGAAAGTTGCTCAGATCCTCAAGCTCAGATCCTATTTTTCCTGCTTCCAACCCATCAACTTTGAGAACTCGTCAGTTGCTTGACAGGTGCCATTGTAACACGATAATCAATCGATCACCTTCATGCATCTGGTAGTAATGCCCATCTACTCTGTGGCAGAATAAAATCCTAAAACTAGCCATATACAAGTTCATGACTGATAACTAAAACCATAAAACCAAGAAGCATCCTGATGATTCTGATGATGTGGCCAGGATTCCAAGAGAGCATCACTACCCATGCTCTCTCTGGGTCAATCAGAGCAATACTAGACAATCAAAGGCATCTGTAAATTCATGTATATGAGTAAGAGGACAGTTAGAACTTTCCTCCGAGTGTGTTCAGCTGCCCTGTGACGTCTTATGAGCAGCAACTCAGAAATGATGTGCTGGCTGGCTTGATGTGTTTCGGAGGATGCATACACTTGACCTCACCCTCCCCATTTGAGAGCTGTTGTATGATAATGAAGAGCTGGCTGGTGGGAACAATAGCAAGACAAAAATAAAAAAGAAGAAACAAGAAAGACAATGGTGGTCATTGTGCGTTTGACAATAAATGAGTGAACTACAATATCCCACAATTCAAACACAAATGAATATACAGTGTAAAATGGACTGGTTAAAAATAGACTTAGCTAATTTTGCTGCATCACTAATCTACCAGAAATGTCACCCTAGTTAGCTAGGTAATGTTGATTACAAAGAAGTTTTGCTTGATAGCTATCTAACCCCTTTGTATATATCTATGAATATAAATCTTAACCTGCTGCTATTTTTCTATGCAATAATTCAATTTCAAATTGCTTGAACATTTTATATTAATATTCACTAGTGTCAAATTTACAGGTACTATTTGATTTAATTTATTTATTTTCAAAAATGGTTTTGTTTTGATTTCTGCACATTGAGCTTGGAGAAACACAATTTCGTTCTGCAGTGCACTCCTTGTTTGAATGACAGTAAAGTTCACTTCGACTTTGATTATGTGTTTATGCTAAAAACTAGCTAGCGTAAAGTAAATCCCCTAAAAATAGCTAGTACTAAAGAATATCCCTAAACATATTGGTCATTTCTATAACATTAGAAATGAACCCTAAACAAATCTAGATAATGTTAGAGAATGTCTACTCTATTAGAGGAAATTTTGTAACCAAACTATCTATCTAATGCTAAAAAAATGAATAACAACAAAGCTAGTTGGCTAAAGCTGGAAAAATGGTCAACTACAATGACCAGTATGTATTACGAAACAGGGAAGAGTCCTATTTGACTATAAATACTGTGTAATGCCAAAGCTTTGGGGGGGGGGCAAAAATCATACTATTTATGATCAAGGCCATTTTGAATAAATAACCCAGAAAAATCCCAACCAGTGACCTCACTATGACTGTGTGTAAGAATCAATTGGTTGCATAACATGCATATTAGCCAGCAGCATTGGCTTTTAACCATAAATTCTGGTCGGCAGGACAACATTAATAACAACATATCCTTAAATAAATTTAAGTAGAGGCGCTTTCACTCTTATGCTATATGCTACTATCTAGTGAATTTTTTGAGTCAACAGCATACTGTAATCTAGTGTACAGTCTAGCAGCTCATTTTGTGTAGCTTTAGAAATGTCACATTGTGCAAGACACACACAGAATAGCTACAATTAAAAAGGGTCACCAAGTTTCAACAAAATTTCCAGCATGGCATTATCTCAAAAACCACACAAAAGACCTAAAACTAACCCAAAAAATCTGGGCACTGGAAAAGGGGACACATTTTTCTACTTCCCAGTACTTGCAGGTCCTTGAAGGTCACTGTGATGCACATACATTTCTGATGTATGGACATTTCACTCCATAACACCCCTTCCCCAATCTTTGCAATATACTGGATCTTACAATAGAAATGGTTCTGTACATCATATGCACTGTTACTAATACTTTGCCTTTTTTTTGTGGAATTTTATTTATTTCATTCCAATTATTTGCTAGAAAACATAACCTTGATGGTCAACAGGGTATTTTTAACCTAACCCAATTTGGTGCAAAAAAAAAAAAAAGCGAATCTGGCTTATATCTGGCTTAGTGAATATTGGCTTATATCTGTCAAATAGCAACATTTTTTTTTTAAATTGTTGCTCACTCAAAAGAGGCAATTAGTGTGTTTCAAAAGAATATACAATATATTTATATTTTATTTGACATTATTTAAGTAAAAAAAAAATCATATTCTAACAGTTTAGAATTCACCAAGTCTACCCACAAGCTGCATAACATCCATCACAATGCTTGGGCTAACATAAGTTGAGTGTGGTTTTCATTCTTTTGATGTGGAGTCTTATACTGAAAGTTTAAAAAAAAAAAGTATACTTCATGAAATTTTGATTGTAAAATAAAATAAGTACAGGAAAACAAGCCATGCCCTGATACTTTTGGCTGAACTCTATTGGCATGAAATGTCATTGTTCTTGTATTGTATTTTTACAGTGAATGAAATTTGAAGTGTGAAAATTATAGTAAAAGGATTGTTCTTTTTCTGGAATCATCAGTACTATTGTTACATGTCCCAGTGCACTTAAAAGTAATGACATTCATTAATGTACGTAAATAAGCACATTTAAAAAAAAAAAAGTTTATAATCAGTACCACAGTCAGTAATCTACCTAATGCTGATTATATTCAGGGTTGGGTAAAAAATAAATGAAAATGTATTTTGATACCTAATGCAAAATACAGTATGTCAAATGTAAATGTAACAAAATACATTGTGAAGGAAAACTCATTATTTTACACTTTGTAGAACATGAGATCATTAATGCCATTTCTGTTAGAAATGTTAGCATTTTGGTGGATAATAACTCTCACTTGGTGTATCCTCCAAAAACCACACTGAGTATTTGTTAAATGCAACATATTGCTACGTCTCCATTTCCTCCCTGTTGTGTCCTGGCATTTGGAAACTGTTCCCTGACAGCAAGCATGTTTGGGCTGGATGACCAGGGTAGTCATGAAATAAGACTTCTTACACATACAAAGCACTCAGCTCACATCACTCCAATCATGTCTGAACTTCATTGGCTACCGATTTTGTTTCACATTAACTATAAAATAATCATGCTTACATTTAAATCACTTCACGGTTTTCCACCTTGCTATCTCAGTGAACTGCTTCTCCCCTACAATCTGACCCACTCTTTGAGGTCTTCTGGGCTCGGACTCCTCTCTGTCCCTAGATCTCGATTCTCTTCTATGGGTGGCAGGTCTTTCAGTGTTGTAGCACCCAAGATCTGGAATAACTCTCTCTGACTCTTCCCTCATCACATCCATCTCCGAGTTCAAATCTCAACTTAAAAGGTATCTATTCAATTCAATTCAATTCGATTTTACTTCTATAGCACTTTTAACAATGGACATTGTCTCAAAGCAGCTTTACAGAAACATATAAACACAGGATAAAGATTTTAAGTGTGTGAATTTATCCCTATTGAGCAAGCCGGTGCCGACGGTGGCGAGGAAAAACTCCCTGAGATGATATGAGGAAGAAACCTTGAGAGGAACCAGACTCAGAACGGAACCCGTCCTCATCTGGGTAACAACGTATAGTGTAAAAGTAAAAGAAATTTCATTATGGTTTTTACATGAAGTCTGTTTATTGAACTAGTCCACTGTTCACTAAAGGAGACCTGAGTGCAAAACTGCATGTGGTAATTGCAGTCCCAAGGCCATAGCAGCAACCGTAGTCCCAGCAACCACAGTGAGAATTTCCATGTGGAATTGAGGACCAAATCCATTTCATGGTACTTCAAGTGGCACCATCCTAAGCAATCTCCAGACTGTAGCCTCCAGTTGATGAGCACTCCATCCAGAGGTAGGTCATCTGAACAGATCAGGTAGGTCCGGAGTGCAGAAAGGGTCAGGATCACTGGCATCTCCATAAAATCATGTGTGAGGATATCTGTTTTCTGTATTATTTGTCCTAATGTGTTGCTATGCATTTTGCTCTCAGTGACTGTACTATCTGTACTGTGTTTTTCATTTTTTTTGTTGTTTGATTGTTCATTGTTTTTCACACTTTGTATTTGTACATGATTGTTCATTATTTATGTATTGTTGTATTGCTATTGTAAAGCAGCCTTGAGCTCTGGAAAGGTTCTATATCAATAAAACATATTATTACATATATAGATGGTGAATGTTGCTGTGGTTGAATTGTGAGAAAATAAAAATATTTCTCCAAAATGTTTTGGATTTAATAAAAAATTTACTTCATAATCTTGCCGCAAAGATTGTGTTGGATAAGGAGCCAGTTTAACAAAGAGGGTGATAAAAAAACAAAACAACTATGTTAATCTGTCTAAAACCTCACTAGCTAAGTGTCATTTCCTCACACAGTGAATGTCAGATTATGATCAAGTTGTTAGTGAAACAGAGGTAAGCATAACCAATCAGTTTGTAATCAGATACCAAGTATCAACTACTATATTTGTACTTGAGATAATGCAAAGATAAAACATATTTCAATCCAGGAATGTATGTAGTTTTCAGAACTATAGTATGTAGTATAATAGACATTTTCAAAGGTGCACCATGTGAAGGGCATGCCCAGGTCACTACACATATTAGTAAATAAAAAAAATACATCCTTTTATTTACCTGATCGCCTGTTATGTTGATATTTACCATTACTCAGTAGTAGCTACTTCCTCCATTGACCAGATACAAGCAATCCATCTGGAAATCCTGCTCACCTGTATGATTACGGACTGATTAGGTCTATAGAAGCTGTTTAAAAGACCCCAGTTTCTCTCTAAACTCCCAATATATTGTAGACATCAACAAACACGTCAGATGTTGGTTTAACCGGGCATCAGATGAGGGAGATGAGGGTCATACAGTTAATTTAACTCATTTATCACCAAGCTCATGAGGTTATGAAATTATGGTTCCGTCAATAATCGTCGCATTGATGAATATTTGCAGTCTGCTTCTAAATGCTTGTAATTCTGTGGGGGAGCAGCAGTGGCATGGTGGCTTAATGGTTAGCACATTTGCCTCACGCCTCACCACACTGAGGGTTTGAGTCCCACCTCTACTCTATGTGTGGGGAGTTCTCCCTGTGCTTTTTGGGGGTTTCCTCCAGATACTCCAGTTTCCTCCCCAGTCCAAAAACCTGACTTGTAGGCTGATGGGCATTTCCAAATTGTCCGTAGTGTGTGTGTGTGCCCTGCGATGGCTTGGCACTCCATGCAGGGGCACCCCATCTTGGCACCCCGCCTTGTGCCCCGAGTTCCCTGGGATAGGCTCCAGGCTCCCATGTGACCCTAAGGGTTATGGAAAATGGACAGATTTAATGTTTGTCTCTTGAAAAAGAGTGGCGAGGTCCAGCGTCAGTCCTAAGCTCGGGGGACCAGTGTTTGCACAGGATTCCACTGGGGTCTTTGGTTTCCTCGCACCTTCCAAGAACATGATGGTAAGCTACACTAAATCGCTGATAGATGTGAATGTGTGTGTGCATACATTTATTTATTTATTTATTTATTTTACCATGGAAGGGTATTTTCTATATTTTTAAAGTGCAAAGTTACAGAACAAAAATGCATTTTAATAAAAAAAAAACATACTTTTTCTATGACCATCAAGAACAAATACAAAATAATATTTTCTATTTCAAATTCATGCATCAGATGTACTAGCCATGCTTGAATGTGTGTGTGTGTGTGCGTGTGTGTGTGTGTGTGTGTGTGTATGTTTGTGTTTGCAGAATGTAACCTTTGAGTGAAAGTGACAGTGCGCTGAGTCAGTCTGTTTCACTTTAAGGCTGTTTTAACAGGGATTAGACGATAGCACTTTATGGAAACTGTTTTAGAGTGACATTTTTTTAAAGGTATTTCAGAAATGTTTGTGATCTCTGTAGCCTGCATTTTTCAGTTCATACTATTACTAAAAACATATTAACAAACATTTAATGTATGACTTTTCATTTAGTCAGAGCCTGAGGGCACACTTGCTGATCTTGTCCTGGCTCTGAGAGGGTCTGCTCCATAAAGGGAACCTGACAATGACCCCTTCATATCACACGAACACAGAGCAGTCGAAATATCCAGATACATATGAAGAGTGTACACACACAACATGTTCTAGATAATCATTTTCTTAGGGTGCCAAATAAATGTGCATATGTGTGCATATTAGAACTGAACCACCTTGTCTACCCCCCACCCCTCCTCCCCACTACCCCACCCCGAAACGTTTTCCATGCTTATGAGAAAAATGTGAGATGGCACAAACAAACGAGAGAAGACCTGACTTTGCTGAAATTGCTCCTGCTTCCAATTTCTAGTTTTCCACCAGCCTCAGCTGAGGAGACAGAAAAAGAGCGACAGACAGAGAAAGAAAGAGCGTGTTTATATACAGTACGGATATGGAACATTTCGCTTTGGACAGTCCTGATAATTGCAGGTTATTCCCCCTCCACCCCCCGGCATCTGACCCTCAGCCAGAGTGAGACAAGTGCAGCTCTTTGCGGCTCGTCTGGGCTTGGCGTGGAGCTTTGGGGCGCTGTGGTGAGCAGCTCATGAAAAAAAAAATCGTTGTGGTGTTCACTCTGCTCAAATTGCCCGGGACAGTCACGATTACCCTGTGGCCAACCAAAGCATTTCCTGGGTTAGCGTGTGTGACGCGTGCCGCTTTGCTGTGGTAGCGTGGGGTGTCATTAGCTGCTTGTTTTACTGCTCCCCAAAACACGGCGTCAGGCCACATCCCGGCTCCGGTCGATGCTGTGGCAGCATTATGGAACACAAAGGAAATGTCTTTACGGCGCTGCTGTATTGCTTTTCAGATTGGTTCAAGACTTACTATTGAGGGTGGATTTTTTTTTTTTTTTTTGGCTTTTGGAATCCTAGTTATGACTTTGTAAAAAATAAATAAATAAATAAAAAAAATAGGCAAATGTAGTAAAGCATTTTGAGGCGGTTGGTTTACAAGTGCCCTTAAGAACATCGTAAAAATGTTGTAAACATGTTGTAAATATACTCCACTCGCATGGTAAACTTGTTAATGAAAAACATCTCTTAAAGAAACATAAAGAACTAAAACATGACATAAAGTGTGTATCTGTATGGTTTATGTGTGAGCTGAGTGTAAGGGTGTGTTTTTATTGGACAGTGTGATATGAATACTAATGCACAACTATACATATACATAGCCTGAGCTGGACCCATTTCCACTGCATGCTCCCTGTGAAAGTCCTCTAGTTAGTATGGTAAGCTTAGGTATTAGTTTGACTTATTGATAGAAACCCATTCCAGCAA